>NC_073696.1:24975857-25173357 GCF_029784165.1 Wyeomyia smithii | reverse complement strand
GCCAGTGATACCGTAAAGATGTGATCGGCATTATATCAGACATTAAATTAAACAACAAATTGTCCTCTTCAAGATGAAATAAAAACCTAATTGAAGAGTTAATATTTTCTCTTTAATCGACTCACGCTTTCAAGAAATTTAGAACAGTTATATATTTGGCTTCATCTCCGTGTCTCAGAACGTACTGAATTATCTTTACCTTCAGTCATGAACACAACATCCGAAAAGCTTTCATTATCAGCATAAAAAATTATTTTTCGCATAATTAAAATTCAAAAATTACCAAGTCCAAATCATGACAAGCAACTATATTATTGAGAATGGTCAATCCTTGTTGAAGCGCGAAATTTGACTGATCTGATTAGTCGTTAATATGATTGCTTCCCAAGCACGGTCGACAGAATCATAGACCTTGCCATTTTAAATTTGCTATTTGTCTGTATAAGAGTAAGGAAGGGAATTATCGACTGAAATGGCTATCGATAGTTATCGATGATTCCCTACTACTATCGATAGGTTTTTCATCCCTTTATAAGAGCCTGTTGCAGTCGAAGCCGGTCATAATAGTCCTAGACAGCGACAACAGCAGTCTTCCCTTAGCAGCAGCAGTAGCAGTGCAGTGGATACCAGGCGTATAGCGGCACTAGTTGCAGCGGATCTCAGCATCGATAGCAGCTGGGCCAGCTGATGCAGGGACAGCGGATACCAATAGCAGCGTATAGCGGCCAAAACATTAGCATGGCTACGGAGAGCGTAGCAGTTGCAGCGGGTTTAGTGAAATGCAGTCTCTGTGCGATAGCGGGCACTAGTAAATGCATTCAATGAAATGTTGACTCATTTTGACAACACATGAGCCGTCTAGTTTTGAGTGTTAAATCAGCTTTTCACTGTTTATTTTATCACAAAGAATACTTTACTCGCACTGTCAGTGATAACGCCAAGATGTGATCGGTATCTTATCCGATATTAAATTGAATAACAAATTAACCCTTCATAAGGCAACTATATTGCCACCAACAGAATTTATTTTTTCGGCTGCACTAAGAATATTGTTTTTAAATTTGGCTTAACCAAAGACTTCTAAATGTGTTTTAGAACACTTCAGTTTTGTCAAGGACTGCTTGAAATGTACAATATTGATTTTGGGATCATTTTTATGTAAACAAACCGCGATTTTAGACCGTCATTCATTCATTTTTAATTTAGTGAAATTCCAACAAATTGGTAAGTTTTTCACCTGGAACTTTCTATTCAGGACCTGCTGTGTTAAACTATTCAGTTTTTTCGTTAAAATACATGGTGGACGACAGATTTCAAATTTCTTCCTAAATTTTGTTTGTGAATTCCACTCGAAAAATCCTTTACTTCGATCTTTTCCATGCAAAGTAAATAAAATCCTACTGTTACATTCTAATTACTATGATTTTCCATTTCTTATAATTACAAAAAAACAAGCTTACAATGCAGCTACAATAAAATTGCTTCCATCATTTTTGGGGTTAACGGGCAGTGGCAACTATATTGCCACCAATGTTTTTGGGGTTAACGGGCAGTGGCAACTATATTGCCACAAATTTTTTCAATTGATTCAATAGTGAATTTTTTAACAAAGGTACATTTGTGTTGTTCCTTCTGTAAGGAATATTATTAAAGTTTATGACGATTCATTGCGTAGTTTTCACGGCCTTATAAAGGGTTGAAAAATGATTGACACGCAAGCAGCCGGGTTTTCTTGTAAAAGTATTCTACTTCATCCTTGCGGTCGTGGCTTTGCACACAACCCTCCTGTGATTTTTTATTGACGATGTTTAAACTTAGATTAACGATTTTTAATTTTCGATCTTTGATCGGTGTCGGATCGGATACGGTGTCACTATTTTTCTCTGATTTGTCTGATTTTCGAAATTCAATCTTGATTTTCGATCTACTGCTCTTTTTTCAATTATTAAATTTTAATGTTTAGTTTTCGATGTTCGAATCATTATTTTATAAATTCGATCCCCGACTTCGATTTCGATACTCGATATTCGATTTTAGGGACGCTGTCCGACGGAATTTTTGACGTTTCATTCGACTTTAGACAGAATTTTTGTTTTGCTTTCTGTTTTTTTTTTGCTATTTTCTGTTCAATCCTGTTCCTGAATCCTGTTTGAATTCCGACATTTTACTTGACTTTCTGTTTGTGTTTCAATCGGATTTTTGAACGACTTTCAGCCCTACATTCAGATAGATTTTTTGTTTAGTTTCATAATTATTTCGAATCGGGTTTCTTTTCAATTTTTCATTTAACTTTTTACGCTGCTGCACCTTCTTGTTTGATTTTTTTACTGTTTAGTTCGATTTTTAGGCGGACCGTCTGTTAAAGATTTAGTCTGACTCCTTGTATTAGATTCGCAACTTTTCTTTTTCAAATGCAAATGCATTTTTATTTTGAAATCAATGGTCATCTATAAATTATTCATAGTATTGCCCATCACTAGCTTCAACTGGCAGTGCTCGAATACCGTTACGACAAAAAGGTTCGTTTTGTGAGGCTATCCACGAGTTAAGCATATTTTTAGGAAGTCAGCTTTTGATTAGTCAGAATATATGCCATCGGACGGAACAAGGGTTAAACAGATGGTGCAACATCTGGAGGTTATAGCGTTTCAAGCTTCAACGACTTTAGCCGTATAGCCAAGCGTTGTCATAGAGTAAAATCACTTTTTCGTGTATTGTGATCTTTATTCGCCCAGTTCTCGGCTGAATCGTATCAACTGAAGAAGATACCGTTTTCGTTTTCGTCTTCCTTCACGTGGACAGGACAGTCGTCATCATAAAAAATATCGTCTTTAAAGCAACAGAACCAATCACGGCACGCTGTTTCGCTAAGAGTAGCGTTAACGTAATTTGTTTTAATTCTCGATGCGCTTCATCCGGCGTTTTCTTTAAATAAAATAAGATAAGTAACACTACCGCTAATTAAAAGTGTATGACGCCACAATAAAATCACTAACGCGTCAAAGTAGTATAAACAAACTACGGAAAATGCAAAGGATTGCGTAGTCGGCTAAAAGAAAATGGCGCAGCATTTTGTGGCATTAACTTGCATGCCGTTCAATGTACTCCAGCGTAAAAGAACGTCAAAATCCTCCAGTAGAGCACAACAGTCAAGTCCGGATTTAATTGCGCGGAATATTTTTAAGTCGAGTTTTGAGGAACGTAGACGGATACACAGGTCATTTACGAACAAAATAAAAATTAAAGGTCCCAAATGGCTGCCTTGAGGTACACCTGAAGATTGTTTGAAGCTGGAAGACTTTGTACCACTGATTAAGACGTAGGCTGAGCGATCGGTTAAGTAGGACAATATCCACTTGGTCACCCAGTTAGGAAATCCCATACACCTCATCTTTTCTACTGCTAGCGCATGTGGTACCTTATCGAATGCTTTACTGAAATCCACATAAATTGCGTCAACTTGTCGACGTTCTTCAATACCGTTTATCAGCGAGTCAATAAATACCATTTAATTTGTGACTGTAGATCGCTTTCTCACAAAACCATGTTGATGTTCAGATATGATTGGATGAATAGAACGATACGCAATACAATTTTTTCGAGCAATTTTGGAAGGCAGCTAAGTATTGAGATACCTCGGTAATTTTCGACATTATGAATATTTCCTGTTTTATGTATTGGAGTTACTGTCGCCACTTTCCAGACTGTCGGAAACACCGCTACTTAGCGAACGATTGAACAAAATCGATACGGGCAAAGCAAGGCTAGTAGCAAACTGCTTAACAAAAGCTGGCGGCAGATTATCAGGATCGGGACCTTTAGAAGCATCTATTGACTGTAGCATTCTTTGAACCTCATCAATAGAAACATCAAATTGCGGTAAATTCACGTTGTAGTGAGCTATACTATCCAACCATTCGCAGCGTTCGTCCGGTGAATGGGTGGGTGTGGTGTTCGAAAATACGTTTTTGAAGAATTTAGCGAAAAGTTCGACAGCTGTATCAGTGGAATCCGCGCCGATGTTCCTGTAGGACACATCCTGTGGTATTCCGCTGTTACGTCTCAACTTTTATTTATATATGACCAGAAAGAAAGTAGATCCCGCTTGGCATTCGATTCATTGCGCGATATGTATTCATGAAATACTGCGTTCAGACGACCGGTGTAGTGCTCCTCCATTTCGTGAAGCAGTCGCTTGTTGTCCTCAGTGCGTGATTTGAAGAAGCGTTTCCTCATCTTGCGTAATCTGTTACGAAGATTCCGAAGCTCGGAAGTCCACCGTGGTTGATTGAATCGTGGGCAAACTCTTCGTCATCGAATAGGAGTGTGATCGAGAATGATGTTGAACAAAGTTTCGTAAAATCGGTGAACAGCGTCGTCAATGTCACAATTTTCCATAAGCAATTCCCAGTCAATAGAATTTAATCGAGTAAGAATAGAGGACTCATCACAGGATTCAAAGTCATAGTGAAATCGATCTGCCCAAGTGTCGTCAGAATCTCGAAGATAATTATATTTTTTTTTTTTTCTTCACATAACATTTATTTGACACGGCACAAATACAATTTAATGTTTAACGGCGCCAATTATATCTGATGACTTAAAAACTAAAGCAAATTTTTTATCCTCGCTGCCGACTACGAGCTGAAATTAAGTCTAACTTAAAACTAGCATGGGATTTCCAATCAGTGTTTTGTTGTTCAATGGTCGTCTGATAATCGTCGAATGGCATGTATGGATTCGTTCTGCTGAGCCACGATGTCGTGAGTTGGGACAGAGGCTCGTAGTCCTTGGGTCCTGGTTCTGTTGTGCGGGGTCTGGTTGCTGGTTTTGTGCTTAAGGTTCAAACGTGTTCTTGTCGTTTTGTTGGGTGTAGACGGAGGGGAACGGGACTAGACTGGGGCGTGGATGGATTTCAGGAAAACGTATATAAGGGACATGTAGGATAGGTCACGGCTCGCCAAGACATCACGAACAGGAACAGCCGGCTGTCTACCCTCGGCCTGCAGGGAAGCTATTAATTTAGACCTGGCGTCACGGTGTACAGGGCATGACCAAACCACATGCTCTATGTCGTGATAACCTTCACCACAGGCACAGATACCACTTTCCCCGAGCCCAACACGACGGAGGAGCGCGTCAAATCTATAGTGATTGGACATAAGCCGGGACATCACGCAAATGAAATCCCGACCTACATCCAACCCCTTGAACCACGGGTTCGTCGATACTTTGGGGATTATGGAATGTAACCACCTTCCCAATTCCCCTCTGGTCCAAGCATTTTGCCAACTGATGATCGTATTCTGACGTACAAGTGCGAAAAATTCATTAAAGGCAATTGGTCTTTCATAAATATCACCGTTTGTTGCGCCCACCTTAGCCAAAGAGTCCGCTTTCTCATTACCCGGTATCGAGCAGTGAGAAGGGACCCACGCTAAGGTAATCTGAGTAGATTTTTCGGATAAAGCACTCAGATGTTCCCGTATTTTCCCCAGGAAATACGGAGAGTGCTTAACATCTTTCATCGATCGGAGAGCCTCAATGGAACTGAGACTGTCCGTAAAGATGAAATAATGGTCCGTGGGCATTTTTTCGATAATCCCTAGGGTGTACTGAATTGCAGCTAATTCTGCGACGTAAACAGAAGCAGGATTATCGAGCTTATGGGAGACGGTTAAATTGTTATTGAAGATACCGAAGCCAGTGGACCCATCAAGAAGTGATCCGTCAGTGTAGTACATATTGTCGCAGTTGATGTTTCGATATTTATTGGAAAAAATTTTAGGGATCTGCTGCACGCGTAAATGATCCGGGATTCCACGAGTTTCTTCTATCATGGATGTATCGAAAAACACAGTAGAATCAGAAGTATTTGATAAGTCGACACGATTTGGAATATTCGAAGAAGGGTTAATATTTTGGGACATGTGATTGAAATACAATGTCATAAAACGGGTTTGAGAATTAAGTTCGATTAACCTTTCAAAATTTTCAATCACGGGACGGTTCAAGACCTCACATTTGATTAGAATACGAGAAGACAGGCTCCAGAAGCGGTTTTTCAATGGTAGTACTCCAGCTAAAACCTCCAAACTCATCGTATGGGTCGACTGCATGCAACCTAAGGCGATACGCAAACAACGATATTGTATTCGCTCCAGTTTGATCAAATGTGTGTTTGCTGCGGAGCGGAAGCAGAAACACCCGTATTCAATAACAGACAATATCGTTGTTTGGTAAAGCCTTATAAGGTCTCCTGGATGGGCTCCCCACCATTGTCCGGTTATTGTACGAAGAAAATTCACTCTTTGTTGACATTTTTTCATCAGATACCTCACGTGACAACCCCAGGTGCCTTTAGAGTCGAACCAGACACCAAGATATTTGTGTACCAAAACCTGAGAAATCGTTTTACCCATTAATTGTGTTTGAAGCTGAGCAGGTTCATGCTTCCTAGAAAAAACTACTATCTCAGTCTTCTCCGGAGAGAATTCGATACCTAGCTGTAAAGCCCAAGCAGACAAATTGTCCAAGGTATCTTGCAATGGTCCTTGCAAATCGGCAGCTTTGGCTCCTGTAACAGAGATTACACTGTCGTCTGCAAGTTGTCTTATCGTGCATGAATTTGCCAGACATTCGTCGATGTCATTTACATAAAAGTTGTAAAGAAGGGGGCTTAAACATGAGCCCTGGGGAAGACCCATGTAGCTAATGCGAAAAGTTGCCAAATCGCCATGCGTAAAATGCATGTGCTTTTCGGACAACAAGTTGTGCAAAAAATTGTTCAAAATTGGAGAAAATCCTTGTCGGTGAAGTTTACCCGAAAGAATGTCAATAGAAACGGAATCAAAAGCCCCCTTAATGTCCAAGAACGCAGACGCCATTTGTTCTTTACGAGCATACGCCAGCTGAATATCTGTTGAAAGCAACGCAAGACAATCATTCGTCCCTTTGGCACGGCGGAAGCCAAATTGAGTTTCTGATAGTAGACCATTTGATTCGACCCAGTGGTCTAAACGACGGAGTATCATTTTTTCCATCAATTTCCGGATACAGGATAGCATTGCAATCGGCCTATAAGAGTTGTGATTAGAAGCTGGTTTCCCTGGTTTTTGGATGGCGATCACCTTCACTTGCCTCCAATCCTGCGGTACAATGTTTTGCTCCAGGAACTTATTGAACAAGTTCAACAAGCGCCTCTTGGCATTGCCGGGTAGATTCTTCAACAAGTTGAATTTGATTCTATCTAATCCAGGCGCGTTATTGTTACAGGACAGGAGGGCAACTGAAAGTTCTGCCATCGTAAAAGGTGATTCTATCGCGTCGTGGCCCGGAGACGCATCGCGAACAATATTTTGCTCAGGAACAGAGTCCGGACATACTTTCCTGGCAAAATCAAATATCCACCTACTTGAAGACTCCTCGCTTTCGTTGACCGTTACGCGATTCCGCATTCTTCGGGCTGTGTTCCAAAGAGTGCTCATCGATGTCTCCCTCGACGTCTCGTTCACGAACCGACGCCAATATCCACGTTTCTTTGCTTTAGCCAAGCTTTTAAGCTTGGTATCAAGCTCCGAATACCGTAAATAGTCGCCAGGTATACCTCCCGTCTGGTAGGCCTTAAACGCGTCGGATCTTTGCGTGTAGACATCGGAGCACTCTTGGTCCCACCACGGAGTGGGAGGCCGTTCTTTGATCGTTACGCCGGGATATTTCTTCGTTTGGGCTTGCAACGCGGCGTCCAAGATAATTATATTTGATAATAAACGGCTTATGGTGACTGTCAATTTTAAGAATTCCGAGAGAGGACTCGAATAGTTCGATTCTCTCAGCGTTACTCACAAATGCCAAATCAAGAAGCCTTCCGTTTGAATAACGCACATTTTGAACCTGTTGTAATCCGCATGCTAAAATAGATTGTGTCAAATCAGAACTAAACTACTAAAAATAGTCAAACCTTCCAACCTTTTTACGGGTCTAAATACAAATCGGTCAAAAATTGGAAAAGTTAGAAGAATTTCATCTTGGTGTGTACCCGGGAATCCCTCCGAGCAAATACGGGTGTGAAAACTGCAAAATATGTAAGGGATAAAATATTATCATCTTCAATTTTTTTCTACTTTGGGCTCTAGGGCAAAACCTGTGTTTATCAGTATTTTATTTAAACTTTTTGGAGTTTGTAGAATCTATAAAACTTTGAACGCCATATGAATGCAAAAAGAATCGTTCATGAAATTAAATAATAAGCCACATTGATATAGGTACACAATCGGTTCAGAAGCTAGTCATCCTGAAGATGAAATAAAATAGCTCACGTTTATCTTAACGCTTCCCTACGACTCTCCGTCAGTGCCATCATCCCGATAAATACCACATTTCCAGGGGATAATCGCAAACATTCAACCCGAAGTGAGTGTCTTTATGTGCGCACCCCGCCTGCTAGGTGAAATCCGTGCCGATAACGCTTCGGAAAATTGTCAAAATCGATAACCGTGTCCTTTCGACGCCTTTATTTTCCCTCACACTCAGAGGGTGCGGGTGAGGAGCCACCGCCGCGGGTGGGTGCTTTTAAGCGTTAAATCCAGCGCTCGACGACGCACGGTGCAATTCCGTGTGACGGTGACTGGAAATCTACGTCAAAGCATTGGGACATATTTATGATTGAGTTTCCTGCTGGAATCTCGTCAGCTATTTTGAGACGATTCTTATGGCAGAAAAAAAAACAGAAATCCCAGATTGTGAAGTGGATTTCCCCATCCAACGACCGAAGCAAGGATAATAAACCCTCCCTGCATATGTTAGCAGTATCACGAGTGGCTGCACAATCACGATCACTGGCGCGCAACCGATGCTGAAAAGTCATTTTAAAATAATTTATGGGATTGTGTTTGATTTCGAGGAAAGTTCTTTCGAATGCGAATTCTGCAGCGTCATCGAAAGAACTCGTTTCTTGGGTAACCGAGCACAAGATTGTGCCTCGATGAAATGGCAACTATTTGGTTGAGTGAATCGTACAATAGTTTGAACCGAAGATTTTCGGTTGAAAATTTTCTAAACTCTGTGAAAAAGGGTGAAGTTGCTGGGAAGAGATTGTCGTTCGCGATAGAACGATTCATCAAATGGCCACAGGCTGGCAAGTAATCTATCAAATGGTACCAAACTTGGAGGATAATAATATTTTCTATACATGTTTTAGCAACGCAGGGTTTCGTATGACATGTCACAGTAATGGAAATCGAATAATCCAATTGTTGAAAGTTGGACTAACAACCAAGACATTGTGCTGGGGAAGAAAATCAGTTTCCGTCTCGGATAATAAGCGTAGGCAAATTGAAACCAGTCGATCCTTTCTTCGGGTAGCCGGAAAATCATCGAAATCTTATAATCTATATCAAAACACACCTCCGTAGTCCTGTAGGCGATGTGCAATAGATGCAAAGTGTACGGGAAGTGAGGAAGCCATCTGCATGTATGGCTCTGCTGGTAGGGGAAAAGATTATGTTTCCGGATTCAGGAAGTTTCTTGTAAGACACATGATAACTTTACGGTGGATCACGGAGACTCAGAACAGGGTTCAGAAAGGATGAGGCAAAACAATAATTTCGTGCACTTGGCTTAGAGACTAGAGACACAAAGGAGAGCGAAACCACGAAACACGACACGCTTTGCTGGACCAACCGTCGTCGGTCCCCCGGTTGCAGACAGTTTGTCCCAAGTGTGAGAGTAAGATCAGAGTGCAGACTGTGTGTGCTGCTAATAATGCTTGAAATAGAAGAGATACTGGGTCTACGGGGAGAATATTTAAGAAACACAAGCAGAATGGGCTATATATACGGAAACTTTAAAAACATGCTGCCACTCTGTTCGTCTGTCCTCGACCAACTACTCCGGATTAGTCCAAACAATGGCGATGACATTAATAAATAGTTGATGAATTGCGAGCAAAAGTGGACAAAATTTAACCATTCTAACACTTATTTACTCTTATATAAATCAATTCATTTTTGACATTTTTGTCATATTTGACATCTCAACATTGTTAGCCCAAAAATATAATTAAACGGAACTGTGCAGCAAAGTCCGACCAACTCTCGCCTCATCCTATTGTCTTGCCTGTTAGGCCAAGCAAGACGAAAGCCAAGCCCGCATAAGATTTCTCTCGCATTCTGTCCAGGGCGAATTAAATCATTTGTTAGTGCAAGTCCTGTCCCCCCCCGGAAGAAGCCTAATGACGACGACAGCAACGGCCAAAGCGATTTTGAATTCTAACACAGGAAGATGCAACATATGGTAAATATTGCTTCCCGTCGCGATGCGACCCCACCAGCAAGACAGACCGACCCGTGCGGAAAGGACAAGGGAGAGTTACTGGACTAATAAAGTTCTGCATACAAACTTGCCGATTTCGTCTCGTTCTCTGTTTTTAAGTAACCGCAAAAGATTTTAATACCTCACCTTAGAGCGAAACTGCTTCCGGACCGGGGCGAGGAAACCTTTAAAATTCAATATCGAATTTTAATACGCCAGGATGCTGCGAGTGGCGAAACAAGAGAAGATTCCCCTGTCGAATATGGCTAATGAAACGAATTAGTTTCCTAGCTAGAGGGGGGAAGCAAGCCAACCATTCATAAAGACAATAAGCTGATTTTTTACGAATTTGGAAGCCGGCTTGCGCTTCGGCAGGGGCCATTTGGTGCTAATGGGAAAATTTTGGATAGTCTTCTACGGTTTTTATTAATGACCCACACCTGGGAAAGTGCTACTGTTGATGATAATTCTTTGTTGGGTGGTGATTAAAATTATGGAAATTTGAATTCGATTTTTTTCTCCTTTTCTTGCGGTTAATGGTATTGACGTGCTGAATAGCGCTGGAGTTTACTTTGTACAAGTTGGAAAAGACAAAGGAAATGATTCTGCGCGTTTGCAAGGTGGTTGGATGTTTTTCGGCAGCTGAGTGCAAAATGTTGTACCAATTTACAGCTATAGATAGATGAAAATATTAATCAATAATCGATGGCGTGTAAAATGTTGGCCCTTGTAGGAGCGAGTTTGTAGTTCCATAATGGAAAACAATGAAATGGATTTTCTACTGCACGCTTTTGTCTACAACCAGTTTTTGGATTCAAATCTTGGAAGGATGAAACTAAACTGTAACTAAGTTGAAACATTTAAAAGTTGAGGTAAACTGAATTGAACTGAAATTGAATTAAAACTATACAGAGACTGAGTTTAAACTGAGCTGAAACAGAACTAAGAATGAAAAGAAACTGGACTAAAATTAGGTTGCCATCGAACCAAAACTGAAGTCCTCTCTCTACCACGAGCTCAGATCCGTTACATTTATTTCACATGTAAGCTACCTACGATTTGGCCAGCTTTGGGAGATGATCGCACAATTTATTAAAAACAAACAATTTTTCAACGTAAAAACTTACTCTATCATACCATTGTTAAGAGCTAAGTGTCTATTTTAACATACATCTTTTAACAATGCAATTTATTGAAAAATATCCTAGAAATATCAAAATTTCTACGAAGTACTAAAAACATATTTTGGTCCACCAAATTTTTTATTTTGGCCCATCTCTATACTTAGAGCCTCCACAACTGCAACTGCTGCCATGGAAGCAATGCTCTGCCTACTGCCTCTACATCTTCATGTGAAAAAGGAAGCAGAGCTTGGCGCTCTAAGGTTGCAAAGGGGAAAACTATACTCGAAGGGGACCAAATCGGCCACCTTCGCATACTTAGGGAGTTCAAACTAACTTCGCTATTAACTACAAGTCTCCGACTGGATGGACGTTAGGACCAACATGGATATTCCGTATAGAGTGATGGAAATAAACCGCTCTATGTGGAACAATGGAGTGCCTAATCTTCCACCTGGCATCGTCAGTTTTTATACGGATAACTCGAAAATGGGATCCCTAACGGGATCCGGTATATACGGACCCGGTATCAGGGAAACATTTTCCCTGGGCAAATGGCCCACCGTTTTTCAAGCAGAGGTATATGCCATATATATCAGCGCAAAAATATGTCTGCAACGCAACTACAGACATGCGAAAATCGGTATATTCTCGGACAGTCAAGCAGCACTACTAGCATGGGAATGCATTGAAACTCTACAGGAACTCTCCCGGCAGATTCATTAAGCAGACAGTATGAGCCGTAGAGAAAGCAAAAAATAAGCGGACTGGAAATATGATACAGATTTGGAAAAATATACCGCATTCCGACGAGACTCCCGGCAGAACTCAGTTTTTATGTTTTGGGTGCCCGGACATTGCGGAGTCGAGTTTTTTGATATGAACAAGCTGACTACCTAGCAAGACAGGGTTCAGCTCAGCGGTTTATTGGCTCCGAGCCGTTTCTGGGTACGTCCAATTCCGCTATGAAAAGCGAACTACTAAATTGGGAAAGGCTAGAAATAGCATCCCAATGGCAACAGGTATAGGGTTCTAGACTAGCTCAAAACCCGAACCCCGGAACCGTCAGAAAGTTATAATCGTAATGAACTACGGATAATCACGGGACACTGTCACGCTTTTTATCATTTAAAGAAAATCGGTGTAGTGTTGAACGACACCAGCCGATTCTGCGAATCTGAACCAGAGAGCTCAGAGCATTTGCTCTTGCTTCCACTAGGTACAACTTCTTAGTAAGTTACTTTTTAACTCCATACCAAGTATGGAGCTCTGATCCCAAGCAGGTCAATAGTTTCATCAACTATGTTGTACCTAATTGGGGTACAGGTTTACAACAAAACAGTTCTACTCGATCAATGAGTACGAGCAATCCGTAACCTGTGCACAGCAATCGGGGCCAGCCACAAAAGACAATCAGTAAGACATTTCAGTACCCAGTGCCTTTCAGGCATACATTGGTAAATACTTAGAGCCGTGTATGGAAACATTTAAGATTATTTATGTTTTAGATCATCATCAATTTTAGAGCAGAAATAGTGGGTTTAAGGAGGACATCCTTCTGCTGTTATTTTTTTGTAAATTTTAGGCATCTAAAAATGAAAAGATAAGCTTTATAGCAGTTTGACTTGAAGATGACTGAGGATTAGGGTGTCCCAAAAAAAATCGATGTTGAAAAAGTCAAGGTGCTCAGCCCTAAATTGAAAGATAATGTTATTTATAGCATTTTTGTAATACATTTCGACTTTCTAAAAAATCATTTTCAGGTTGCCCAAACGTGATTTATGAAAAAATGACTTTTTCAAGCTACAAACCCACTCTTTTGCACTTTTTTCAAATCTGTTCGATTCCTACATTTTTCCATACATTTTTTGAAGTAGAATACTTCTCTCAGGAAGTTCGGCTACATAGGGATGTGAAATGAAAATTTAAAACCGAAAAAAGTGAAAAATATGTCCAATTTCAAATGCTAATAAATCGGTTAGTATTCGATGGATTTCCTTCGTTCTTGCAGCAATAGATTGAAAAATCTTCTAAGATTCTTGCCAAAAGAAGACAATTGTAATTTTATTATTCACACTATTGTACTATTGAAAATAGTGGAGCCTTGTCAAAACGGAAAATTCGACCTCTGATTGGTCGTTAGATGATTGCTTCCCAAGCACGGTCGACAGAATCATATACCTTGCAATTGAAAACATGCTATTTGGCCTATATAAGAGCCTGTTTCAGTAGAAGCCGCTCATAATAGTTCTAGACAGCGACAACAGCAGTCATCTTTCCTTAGCAGCAGCACTAACCCTATGGTTTGTCACCACGTCTCAGAAGCAGCGCGGTTCTTCTCAGCGTGTGTCGCCAGACTGCCATTATTCCCCCCGTGTTTGGGCAGCATGAAGATTGCCATCAGGAAATCCAATTTCCAAAGGCAAATAAACAAGTAATTGAAGGTTAATAATTTTCTGGCATCAACGAAAGCAGACATTCTGTGCGGGATGCAATCAAATTCTGTTGTAGTTGTCTAATTTTTACTTTATTTAGTAAACCCCCCACTGTAGGGACAGCGCGAAGGCTGCGATCAGCATGACCGACTTTGAATAATAAACTGCCCTGTTAGAACGCATTCACAAAGACAGTTAGGTCTCTGCCATGGTGAATGCGAACGCGAGCGATTGGGCGAGAAACTTGACGTAGGTAAATAAACGGCTCTCTTCACGGCTGTTTGGCATTCTGGATTTTGGCAATCAAAACTTCTGCTGACTGTCTGATTTTCAGTGTGAAAACAGCCTTGAACTTTGTTATCAGAGTGCCTGACTACGATTTGGTAATATTGTTTGAGTTAAATGTTCACACAATTTTACTATATTCCTCTTTCTCCCATTCAATAAAACAGGTAATACGATGCCTTCGTCATACGCAAGTTCACCACAACTCCCGCTATCGGTGTAACACAGAGATACAATCAGCGTCATTTTCGATTTTAAATTCAACAACAAACTGTCTTTTTCAGGACAACCAAACAAATGAATTGAAGATTTAATATTTTCTCGTTCTGACCTTTAACCAAAAGTTAATTATCTTAATTTGAATTCACATGTACATATACTCTAACTGTTGAAACTTGTTTGCGCCGCAAAGAGTTTCAGTGGGGTCGTATTTATATGTGCAAACTTAAATTGAGTAGTACTTCAACTTCATTTGCACAGAATTTTCAATACTGCCAATGAGCGGTCAACATTTGTTTGCTTGGAAAAATGACTGACACGCAAGCAGCCGGGTTATCTTTCTTGTAAAAGTATTCTACTTCACCCTTGCGGTCGTGGTTTTGCACACAACCCTATTGTGATATTTATTTTTGTGGAGTTGTTTTTAAAAATTTTGCATGGTTTGGTTCAGCATCGGTGCTTGCCTGCCGGACAGCAAGGAGATGGCGCTACGACGATTCTACACCCAACACAAACGGGGAACATTTTGTTACTTTGGTTCGACTTTTTATTGCTTATTGTGTATTAGACCGCGCTCACCCGTCAACTTAAAATGTCTAATTAGAAACACCACTGTTTCGTTCCCCAGTGTTTACTTGAAATGAAAATATGCAATACCGTGAGCCCAGAGTTGCAAATGTTTTACGGGATGGGCACGAGTTTTGTATCTTCAAACAGGTCCAAATGAGTTTCTTTGAAGCACACTCATTGCGTGTTTTAGATAGCTTGCATAAGGGCAAATGTTTGTATTTTTCTCTGACGCAGTTTACAAATCGTGATGTGATTCCAAGTCGCAATTGAAGTCTTTGAAATCATCAACGTTTGCATACTGTATGACGAAAAAAATGCTGCTAGGCAACTCTTGTCATATTGTTTCTTTATTCCGTATGCGTGCAACAAACTAATACACGCACACCGGATGAATTGGAGATAGAAGGAATGGCTTGAGTTGCGATGACGGTTTGTCTTGCCGTGAGTTAATGTACAGGTCTAAGTAGTGCTGTACATTAACCTACGGCATGGGGAGTCGTCCTCGCAGCGCTTGTACAACATATGCGACGGTGTTGTTTCTTGACTGGAGTTGGAAAGGGAGCATTTTTCGACAGAGAAAATTTTGCATGTGGTTGAAACGTCCATTATTAGATAGTTGTACTCCCGTAACACGTGCTAAATATGTGACAGTATGTGTTGTTACTTGACTGGAGATTAACTTTATTGCTTTTTAAGTAACAGATTTGTTACCTAAAGAGTCATTTCACGTTATTGCTAATTAATCAAAACTTTGCGTGTACGACCTTGAGAAGCGCATGCTCTGAAGCAGAATATATCTGAATACGTGGACCAAGGACCGACTCCCTGAAGAGATAAACTCAGATCATCGTCGATATAGCACGTACGTAGCGTTTCCTGTCAGCGAAAAACTCGATGTCACCGAAGCGACAGACTGGCGCTGGGTACCTACCTACAAATTTTATTTTCATTTTATGTCACCCCCCCCCCCCCCCCCCCCTTCAAAAATCTTGAATATTGGAAGGGAAAGAAAAAAAAGCACAAACCGTTTTGTTCATTTTATTGGTTTTCCAACAGCATAAATGCTTAATTTAGCAACAAACAAGTCCAGTGACAGCGAGAGTGTCGTCAAAAGGCAAGCGAAATAAATAATAATAATAATATGTTATTTTTTAACATTTAGTTGAGTGCAAGTTACAAACGTCATAACTTGCATACAAACTTTGATCAAAGAAATTTCTTTTTTTTTCGTCTCGGTTTTATTAATTTTTTGCCACCCCCTTTGCTGATTTTGATAACCTTGGACATAAAAAGAAATCGAAATTTGTATCAGCTTTATTTCCCTAAAAAATTTCTATCCTTTGGAAAGGAGATTTTACAAATACATTCAATACAATCAATCAATAGTAGTGGCTATCAAGTCTAATGCTCCCAGATGAGTATCATCAAAAGATAGACAATTTTATGGGGAAAAATTTTGCCGAAGACTGCATAGCTCTAAAATAACATGATTTTGAGTTATTTGTGATTTACTGTGGAATAAAAAGTTGCATTTTGTTGTTTTCCAATACTAAAATGTTCATTTGCTATATCGGATAGTATTATAATTTCAACTAAATCTCCTGCTACTCGAAGGGCCCGTTCTGCAGGGTCATTGATAACTGTCAAGCTATAACATTTCGACTTGGCATCAAGAAAATCATTTCTTTCTCTCCAGGCCTTGGGATCTTCCTAAATAAAAAAAACTTAACAGCAGTTAATCGAAAAAACTTTAGTGACTTCTCTATGAGTCTGCTAAGTTTTTTACAGACGAAAATTTTTTCACACAACATTTAACATTTTTATCGGAAAATACCAGGCTAACATTAACCTCCGGAAGATACCACAAGTGCAGCCTGCAGACCCGGCAACTCTCCAACGCAACGTGCTGAAGTCACCGGAGATTGCGGGTTCGAGTCCCATCTGGATGAGATTTTTTTTCTAATTTTAGGTATCACTTTTTGTCTTTGTTTATTTTTCGTAGCCTCGTAAAACTACACACATTTCCTCCCCCTTAGTAAACTTGATATTATTTATTCAATTTTTTTTTACTCGGCCTTCATTATTGTAGGAAAATATTAAAATTCAACTTTTCATTTCACAGTATATCACGAATAACTTCCAAACTTTAAGTGGTATTCAGTTGGTAATAGCATTAGACTTGATACCCACTATTATTGATTGAATGTCAAAATGTACTTAAAAAATCTTCTTTCCAAAGGATATAAACTTTTTCAAGAAAATAAATTGACGATAATCAATCCGGAAGCATTTTTTCCGTTATAATTTGAGCCCTAAGGAACCTGCAAAATATATAAAAAGGTTGAAGTTTCATAAAAAATTAAATAACTGGAAATGTTTTCCGAATTTAACCTAAGTAAACCCGATTTTTGAAAAAAAAGTCATCGGGGCCAGTTGTAAACAGCATTTTCTAGAGCTACCGCCGAACAAAAGTTTGTTCGTAACACCATTTCCTTTCATCTGGAGGGTGAGCCCCCGGGATTTCAGACTTAACGCAATTTTGGGACACCCTAATGGACATACATGTCAGGAAGCGGTAATCCCGTCCACTGGTCTCGGAACTGCAGGCAATGACGCAGCGACAGCGGTTGAATAAGATGGTCAAGTCGATTTTCCCGGCGAATCGCGACGTGGCAGGGGTGATGGACGACGAGACCTATCTCACCCTGGATGGCAACGACTGGTAGGGCACTCCGTATTTCGCGAAGTGAGTTCCGAGGTGAAGGTGCTGCTGTGGCTGACAATCAGCGAGAAAGGAATGTCAAAGCCGCTTTTCTTTCGCTCCGGACTGGCCGTGAACGGGGAAATTCATAGTACGAAGTGCCTGCCAGAAGTTTTCAGGCGCTATTGAACGGTGAGGAGCCGGATGAGCAGAGCAGGAACAGGATGACGATTATGAGTGACGAACAAGCTGTGGAGCCACCGACACAGGAGGAGGTAAAAAAGGCGATTAGTGAGCTGAAAAACGGCAAGGCCGCTGGGAAGGACGGTATCCCGGCCGAACTCCTGAAAGCGGGAAGCGAGCGGCTGTACTATGCGATCCACCAGATAATACTAAGAATCTGGGCGGACGAACAAATGCCGAACGACTGGTTGGAAGGCCTCATATACCCTATCTATAAAAAGGGCCATCGATTGGATTGTGGCAACTAGCGAGGGATAACGTTGCTCAACTCCGCATATGAAGTGCTCTCCCGTATCCTGTTCTTCAGATTGAGACCGCTAACGGAATCCTTTGTTGGCTAACACCAGGCTGGTTTTCGACAAGGGCTTTCCACGACGGATCAAATTTTCATCCTGCGACAGATCCTCGATAAGTTCCGGAAGTACAACTTATCGACTCACCATCTGTTTGTGGACTTCAGGGCGGCATACGACTCAGTGAAAAGAAACGAGCTGTGGCAGATCATGCTGGAACACGGTTTACCTACGAAACTAATAAAGCTGAGTCGTATGACACTGGAGGGAACAAAATCGTGCGTGTGGATAGCTGGCGAGACATCAGCCGCGTTCGTAACGTTGGATGGACTGAAGGAGTGGAGGAGTGGAGGAGGCTTTCGTACCTTTTAAGAGAGAAGCAGCGAGATTGGGACTTGTCATTAACTCTGCCAAAACGAAGTACATGGTAGTTGGCATAGAGCGTGGGAGTCCCCGTGGTGTTGGTGCTGAGGTGGAGATAGATGGGGAACGATTTGAAAACTAGCGCTGTATAGGACGCTGATACTCCCGGTGGCCCTTTACGGACATGAAGCATGGACGCTGAAGGAAGCTGATCGACGAGTGCTCGTAGTTTTTAAGCGTAAAGTGCGATCGATACTTGGCGGTAAATTGGAAGGTGGAGTGTGGCGCAGACGCATGAATCACGAGTTGTACCAGGTATACAAACATGCTGATATAGTGAAGGTAATACAGCGGGGCAAGCTTCAGTGGGCTGGAAACGTAGCCAGGATGCCTGACGAGAGAGCCGCCAAAACTATCTTCAGTAGAGAACCAGGAATAGGCCGTCGACTCTGTGGTAGGCCTCGCACGCGGTGGATGTGCGTGGTGGAAGAAGATGCACGATCTGCTGGTGTACGGGGAGACTGGAGAACGGCTGCCAAAGACAGAAGAAGCTGGACATCTCTAATTCGTTCGGCCCTAGACCGGTGAACGGTCCGTAAGCCATAAAAGTAAAGTAAGTAAGCCTGCCAGAAGTTGCATCGTTCATAAATAAATACCATAAGGGTGAAAACACGCTGTTCTGGCTAGATTTGGCGTCGGCCAGCTACTCGAAGCGATCGTTGGAGGAGATGGAGCGGCTGAATATCGATGTAGTACCGAAGTCGGCGAATCCACCCAACGTCTCCCAGCTGCGTACCATCGAGAATTTCTGGGCAAACTTAAGGCGCAAGATCTATTTCAACCATTTTGTCGAGAATACGGAGGAAAATTAATAAAAAAACGAAGAAATAGCTTTTAAACATGCCTACCAGAAACATATAGTATCTAGTATGGTAACAATACAAACAATTTGAGTGAGAGGAAGAGATGAGGAGAGATAGAGAGATAGAGGGAGAGAAATGAGGAGAGACGGAGAGAGAGAGAGAGAAATAATGAGAGAAAGATGAGAAGAAAGAGATGTGAAGAGAGAGGGATGAGGACCGAGAAAGAGAAAGATGGGAGAGATGAGGAGAGAGAAAGTGGGAGATGAGGAGAGAGAGACGAGGAAGACAAAGAGAAAGGGAAAGAGATGAGGAGAGAGAGTGAGAAAGATGAGGAGACAGAGAGAGAGAGAGAGAGAGAGAGAGAGAGAGAGAGAGAGAGAGAGAGAGAGAGATGAGGAGATAGAGAGGAAGAGAGAAAGGGTGTGAAAGAGAGAGAGTGAAAGAGCGAGGAAGAGAGAGAGGAGAGAGAGCAGAAAGAGACTATATAGTGTATATAGTGGACCCCTTTCTCATTTTGAACCACCCACCAGATTAACTCAATTTATCCCGAATCAGAAAACTTTCTACGAGAAATATCTTACCCAGTCAATCTGCATCACAAACATTTATAAATTTCTCTTAATGTTAAGAAAAATTGAGTTAAACTGGTGGGTGGTCCACTACAGGTTATATTGGAAAGGGGACTAGAGGTTAATTTCCCGCATAATCAATAACCATAAACGGATGATAACCCATATGGTTTAACGATAACCCATACAGTCGAGACTATATCCCGAACTAGTTGTAAGGCACGTTTTATGGTTATTGATTATGCGGGTTGCCCTACAAAAGATTTTCGTGATTCCGATTCAGATTAATTGGATAAGATGGTTCCTGATGGTAGTTTACCTTGAGTGCCTTGAGTTTTCGCACACACTATTGGCTTTCTTAAATACTATCGATGGATTTACGATATCAATTTATGAGCTCAATTTCAAAGCACGACAATAAAAAAAGACACTAGGTATAGTTATTCGTTAGGTCATTTGGCTTTTAACTATGACTCTATTGGCTTTATTCATATGCAATCGTATTAACGATGAATGATAATTGTTGTTTTGGTTGAAGACGTTGTTATCAGGGATGGACGAACGGCTCACGAAAATAAAACACGGTTTGAGCGCCCCAAAACAGATCGCACGGCTGAAGCCGGAGATTATTTTGCATATGATATATATTATCTGATTTCGAGCTATTTCAGTGGTTCCCAACCTTTCCGGCACCGGGGCTTCTTTTGCTTATCACAACGAGCTTCACGGCCCCTTAAAAGAATATCGCCTGCAAGTCATGTTTGTTTTATGTTTTGATCCTATTGATCCCCAAGAAAAATGTACATAACGCATCAATCAACATTAATTGATTTATACGCGAAGGTGATCATTGAACCAGTAATGATTGGACGTAAGCTGAGACATCACACGAATGAAATCACGACTTACGTCCAATTTTTGGAACCAGGGTCTTGAAGAAACTTTAGGAATAATATAATGAGAGTTTTGCCAGGTAATGAGCGACTCTCGACGTTTAAATAAAAATAAAAAAAAATCAAATCATTAAATCCAATAGTTCTTTCATATATGTCTCCATGTACCGTACCGATCTTAGCTAATGAATCTGCCGTCTCATTACCCTCAATTAAAAAGTGAGAAGAAATCCATACTAATGTAACCTGTGATGCAATTTCGGATAAAGCACTCAAATGGCCGCGTATTTTATTTAAGAAATACAAAGAGATCTATAATTTTTGCCAATAGTTTTTAATAATAGTTGTCAATGATCCCTTATTGGTACAACTTTTATGGTGAACTATCATCATGCAAGAATAGAAAATGATCCTTAAATCAACATGAAGTAGATTTTCAACTGTGAAATTCCTGGTGTCCAGTCACAATTTCAACTACCGTGGGTGAAATTGGTACCCCGGGTTGATACAGTAAACACAAACCACCGCGGTGCGGTTGTTTGTCCGGTGCCGTACGGAATCGTCGTTTACGCATAGCACTCCGGCTGTGTTTTGTTATGTTTTTCTTTCCTTTCTCTCTCTGACTCTCGGTCGGATCCCATCCGAAAGATCAAGTGGACAAGATAAATTTCGGATTTATCAGCAACATAATGAACAGCCTAAACGCATCCGCATCTCGCTGCCGGGGCGATGCTGTTTTTCGCCAGTTTTTTTTTTCGCTTTTGCGGTTCTGCATATGTTCCCCGCGGCCGACTGGCCTCCCAAACCCGGCTGTGAGGTTGGCTTGGCAAGCATAAGCAGAGAAAAAAGTGAACTGGTTTCGGTGCAACATTGGTCGCAGCATGCCCCAAAATGCATGGCCCCGGATGAACGTGCGACCGACGACGGGCAGAAGAATGCACCGAAAATTGAGAACGCAATGTTGAATAGTTTTATCGTATTTACGATCTTAAATGCATCTTACTTATCGTTTACCGGATTTTAATGAGTATTTTTTCATGTCGGAACAGCAGCAGTTGAAACGGTGAAAGGAGGAGAGGGGAGGATAAACAAATTCCGGATCCGCCGGTATGCCACCGAAATCCGACCAAAAATCTAGTAGAGCACCAGGCAGCGCCCGGGTCACTCAGCTAAAAGATATCTCTATAAAATATTTGCATTGCAGTACCGCACACTCGGGATTGAATTTGGTTTTTGGTCTGGGCGATGCACAAAAGTGAGGTTTTTGGGGGCGACGGATGCTGAATGTTATCGCGCGGGATGAATGGGTCCGATCCGGACACTTGATTTAAGGATGCGCTGGCAGTTTTTTCTGTATTTATTTTGGTGTTTTTTCTTCGCTTTCGTCGGGTGGTTGATTTTTTGTTAGCCCAAAGTCTGTGCGTGTGTGTTTGTTTGCACTCGCATGCGATGCAATTTATGCTCGGCATGCAATATTTCGTGACCGCGACCGGCCTGTGCGGGCATTGTTTGGCTGCTAATAACTTTTGACTTTTCAATGTGGGCCCCATTGAGTGAGACATACCTATGCGATGTTTGTGTATGCGCTGCTCAGGGTAAGCTGGGAGGGGTGATACTTGAGGTTTTGAGGTTTTCTGAGCTTGAAATTACGTTTTTTCAAGAGGAAAAATGCGTTCAAATATGCATTAGTTGTATCGTTGTACTTAAAATAAATGCTTTATGATTTTAGATTAAGATTAATTGAAAAGTTGTGATAGGCGCATGTTGAATGCATTTGTTTACATTTCGCTCTATAGGATTGCAGCTGTTTTCACAAGCTTATAAGTTTTTTATTATTTTAGTTCCATCACCAAAGGTGTTCATTGGGAGAAAAAAGTAATTACCGATCTAGCAAATGTAAATTTCGATTTAGTTTTATTTAGTAATGAAAATAGTAGGAGGGTGGTATCCAACACACGACCGCATAGTTGACGTAGGACCACTATAATTTTATAATTTTATTTTGAAGCTATGTATGATTTGAGCTCGTTTTACTTTTGTAGTTTGCTTGATTTAAGCTCCAATTCAAGCTCAACATCTTCTGAAACCAATTAAAGCTCAACATCTTCCAAAAGGAAGGTATTTTGGTTCGGGTGGTAATATCAAATATCTAGGTCGTCAGCCCAAATTCATCAAGCGACACCTCAAAAGACTTGGAACTAAAACTAGTTTATTGGTGGCCATTTCTACTGTTAAGGTCGTCTTTGACCATTTAAAAAGTCAAAAAAGTCATGAAAAAAGAACCGTTCATTATTGGCATGGTTCGATTTTGGCAACCGAAAAAATTCTGGCATGTTGCCAAAATCGAACGGGCTCTGTATTTTGATTATTTCTCTGCAGCACTCTATCTTAGAAGAAAAAATATTCTCTTTAACATTCACAATGGTCCAGAAACCAAATTTAGGAGGAAATTTGGGTCTTGAGCTCTATAGCAATGTTTTAGAGAAAAACTTTTTTTTTACAAAGTTACTCAAAATTATTGGAGCTATAAAATTGTATAACAAGGTTTTCTATCTACAAAAATAAAAAAGTTAGATACTTGATTTTCCCCCAAATTTGGTTTCTGGACCATTGATGAATACCTTTCATTCTAATACACCGATTTTTTTTAAAGGCAACCTTCTGTAAAAATATTTAATTGAGTACGATTTAGTAGAGATCAAACTTCCTTCTATATCTAGTTTTCTTGTTGAAGTTGGCTCACTCACCGATCACAAAGTGGCAAAGATGTCACATAATTTTTTTTCCTGTAGTTACAAGCTCGTGGAAAAAATTGACATAGAATTTTATGAACATGTTAACATTCAATTCAGGTCAATTTAAACATTTTATCATTTTATTTTTGTAGAAAGAAAACCTTGTTATACAATTTTATAGCTCCAATAATTTTGAGTAATGTAATACAGAAACAATCAGAAAAAATTTCATCAGTTTCAAGATACCAAAGAACAACGAAGATACCATATTTAAAAGTTATATGTCTGTTATCTTCGAAAATAAACAGGGCTAGAGTGATGCACAACATTGGCCTCAGCAATTAATGTTTGCATAGCGTTGTTAAATTACAAGTAAGGTTATGGAATGTAATATTTTCTTGCAGATGCTAATGCAAAAAAAAAAAATTCAATTGAAAAATACAAATACTAATGTCGGAACTCTAATATCAAGATGAAATGAATTTGGTTTTCCTTTATACCGCCACCGCGGCATGCAACTAGTAATGTCATATTGGACTAAATTCATTTAGCTAGTAAAATATAATCGTTAGTACAGCTAGTTTAACTACCTATTCAAAAATCTGTACGGAGCATTTTGGTTTTCTATTGTCTTTTAAATACCGTATATTCAGTTATTTAAATAAATCTGAAAAAAGCAGAGTGTAGAGTTAAAAAAAAACGCATTTTGTTGTCCCCGGCGGCGCAGCGTATTTCGCGGCACCCGAAAAATCATATTGAATTCTGATATTTTCTGCTATACGAAACAAGAAGAAGAAAAAGAAGGCAATTCAAACAAAAATTTGATTGTGTTCCACGCCCCACTGTGCGTCAACAGCGGCAATGTAATTTTCACTTGGCTTGACTGCACAGTAATGAATATCGAGTTTTTCTGCACTGATAGACGACGAGTAACCAGCGCTCTATTCATACATTGCTCGGTGCAATACTGTTTCCTGTGCCATCTCCTTCAAGATATCAGTTCTAATAACATTCTAAAAGCAGAACGTAATACTGTCTGATAGTGGAGGTGGTTACGAACTTTCCGAAAAAGCTTTGCCTCCAAGACATCAAAATAGTCTAGGGTCATGGAAGCTAACATTAGTTGACCTATTGGGGCGGGGAGATTCTGTTAATTTTTTTTGCCACTGCTATACAGGATATCACAGCAGGCAGTTGGTGTCTATTTATGAAGTCTGTGCCAGGCGTGCTCGCATATCATTGGTACATTGATGGTGAAAATTCGACCTTGAAACTTTTATTCAATTTTCACTGTTTAACAATGAAGTGATAGTGAAAATTAAAGAACCACAAAATTGTCCATCATTTTATCAATCCAACGACATATTGATTATTGTGATCCATCATGTGGTTACATCAGTATAACCGTTTGAAATCTTTCATTCGGACGTTACACCTTGGTTTTAGTTTCCGCTGAATGTATCTCGATATAGTGCGGTTAGACGTAGGATCATTCTTTCATCTAGGATTGGGCGATCTCCAGGAAAAGATCGATCTCGAGGATCGATTCAGCTGACCTCTCTCAGGATCGATTCACATAAAAAATCGGAGCTGCAGGATCGATTTCTGCTGGATCGATCTTTTCCAATACATTTTTGCGGCGCTGTGAAATTCATACCAACCGATTGTAACTGAAATTTGTGATGTTATAAGATCGTCGATGGTTGTAACGCACAAAAAAATGGAATGAATGGCGTTTGTTTTGTAAACCCTGTAGGAATCAAGCTAACTATTGTTTTGTTCGTTTACAGATTTAAAATTTAAAAAAAAAACAAAAGATTTAATAAAAAACCAACAGCTGGCCCAAAAGTTTGCAGACAATGATCCCATAAATGCCAATCGTGCCATCCGTTTGGCATTTAACCGGTATCGGTTTTTAGTGGTTGCACCAGTTCTGGAAAACAGCCTCTCGGATGGTACAGATGTTACCATATTGCTGAGGTATTCTCGAGCTATTGGATAGAGTGTTGGATACTCGCTTCTAATTGATTCCCAGATTGCCAAAGGGTTGGAATCAAGACTTACGACTTTTTGGTGTAAAAAATTTCGTAGTTCCCCTGAGATACCTCCAGGGGTATCAGGCTCATGGATCAAAGATGATTCGTGCACCTTGAAGTTCAATAATTACGGTCTTATTAACTGACGTCGCCAATATCGAAAAATTTTTTTTATTGCTTACCATTTGGTGGTGAAAATTCCATAAATTGTTCGACCCGGCTTTCGGTGCAAACGATGAAATTTCATTAGGATTAGTCGTTGAGTCTTTGTTTGCAATTTGAATCATATCGGATACGTTTTTAAGCACCTTTGCATGAGCTAACGGACAGAGATAGAGGGTTTTAAAACGGGGATCTAACAGCGTCGCAATAGAAAATGTATCTACGAATTCTATATCCTTGAATTTTCGCTCATATTGTGCCTGAAACATCGTTTTCGATTGTCTGACTGGCTCGGTAGTAGGACTCATTGAGTCGATACTCTGGAATAATATTTTTCGATAGCTATAACTTAAATTAAATTCTGAAGCGCACTCTTCATCCTACCCTTTTCATGTTCTTTAACATCGGGATCACCTTCCCAGAAAGGGAAACAGTTTCACCTTCCAGCTCAGTTATCGTATGAGCCGCGCAAAACGTCACAATTTTGTTTATCGTTCGTGGAATGTTACACAAGGTCAATAAGACATATACAGGTGGGAAAGAAAGAGACTTTTGTCTGTGTTAGTACCAGCAAAACACACGTACTTTTGGGTTTTAACGTACATCTCTGTCAATGAGCGAATGCCATTAGAAATGGTAGTTCCCATTTTTCAATGTGTCATGAAGGCATTTTCATCCGAAAAACTGCTGCACGCTAAAAAAAAATTTTCAAGAGATCGACAAGATCGGATCGAAAAAATAACGATCTTTTCGATCTTTTCAAAGCTAAAAAATCGATCCAAAAATCGAAAATCGGGGTGTAAAAGATCGATTTTTTGAAGATCGATCCAAGATCGAACAATCCTATTTTCATCATTCTGTGCCGAACACGCATCAGTATCGGATGTGTTTGGTGATCGCTCCGATAGAATATAAAACAAAAGACGCGCGAGCAAGTGTTGGCAATGTTTGCCCGGTCGAGTGAAGGTTCAAGGTCGCCCGCCTTTGTGCAACTGTTTCGCATCGTGGCTGTTTGCTGGTGCGTAAGCCGATTTGGCTGCTAAGTGATTTGTGCTACAGCAGTGGACGAGAATCTCAACACAAAGGAAGATAAAGAAGAAGCCAACAGTTGACAGCGAGTTGTGTCGCTGTGCTGAGTGATCACACACCCGGCTCGCTGCTGGTGGCTATTTGGAGCTGCTGTATTGGTGCTGCTGGCTGTAACGGCTGCAGCTTCGACCGTTCGGACAACCAACCCTGCTGAAAGGAGAAGTAAAGAGCTACGTGTTCTGTCGGCGCTAGTGCGCTAGATTTAGCGCGATGGATGTAGATCCCTCGCCTCCCGTGCCACCATCCCCGAACCCCTCCGACCCTGTCCCTCCTGCCAACCCTTCCCCTGTTAATTCTCCAGTCCCCCCTCGCCCCAGGCTTTACCCGGACGGATCTCAGGGCAGCTTTACTGTTTTCTTTCGGCAAAAAGCAGGACCGAAATCGAAACCGTTAAACATCCTGCAGATTTCGAAAGACCTGACGGAGGGGTACAAGGCCGTGACCGAAATCTCTTTAAGGTCAGACCCAACAAGCTCCGTGTCGTGGTCAGCGACCACGAACAGGCCAACGCTATTGCTCGCTCCGAGCTTTTCACACGCGAGTATCGCGTTTATATACCCGCACGAGACGTGGAGATCGACGGTGTCATAACCGATTCGAGTCTGTCGGTCGAGTGTATCTTGGCAAGCGGTTTTGGCTGCTTCAAAAATGCTTTGTGTCACGACGTGAAAGTAAAGATCATACATTCCAAGCATTTGCGGTCTGTGTCTCTTGTCAACGGCACAAAAGTGTACACTCCGTCAGACTCGTTTCGTGTTACGTTTGCCGGATCTGCTCTCCCTAGCCACGTCTCGATCGATCGGGTTCGTCTGCCTGTGCGATTGTATGTACCCCGTGTTATGAATTGCACCAATTGCAAGCAGCTAGGCCACACAGCCGCCTACTGCTGCAATAAGGCACGATATAGCAAGTGTGGAGAAACTCATGCGGACGATTCTTGCAGTGTAAATGCTGAAAAATGTATTCACTGCGGGGAAAATCAGCATGAGCTCTCCACATGCCCGGTGTACATGCAGCGCAGAGATAAAATCAAGCGGTCACTTAAGGAGCGTTCAAAGCGATCTTACGCCGAGATGCTGAAGAAGACCGTGACCACTTCTACCATAACATCGAACCCCTTTGATCTGTTGTCCACTGATGAAACCGATTCTGACGAAACCTCTGCCAATCCTGGGGCGTCTAGAAAGAGGAAAAATATTTCCTCTCCTA
This sequence comes from Wyeomyia smithii, assembly GCF_029784165.1. NCBI lineage: Eukaryota > Metazoa > Arthropoda > Insecta > Diptera > Culicidae > Wyeomyia > Wyeomyia smithii. The sequence continues at coordinate 25,145,260 of NC_073696.1, read as the reverse complement.
AACTTCCCCGAAAAGGTCCTAAGATTTCCCAAAGTGAAATGAAAGTTACAAACAAACAAAACAGTGCTGCGGAAAAACCGAAGCTAACTCCACCTGGGCTTGCAAATTTAAAGTCCCAGAAGGAGTTCCCAGCACTGCCAGGAACATCTAAAACCCCAGTTGTTCCTTTTGCACTCCCAGTTGATGAAACAAACTCTGGATTAGTGAAATTTTCTGACATTGTGGACTGGATTTTTGAAACTTTCAATGTACCCGATCCAATAAAATTTTTTTCTACAGCATTCCTCCCAACAGTTAGAACATTTTTGAAGCAGTTGACTGCCCAATGGCCCCTCCTTGCAGTGATTGTATCCTTCGATGCCTAATTCATCTGCGTATACGAAGGATTCTATCTCTGTCTTACAGTGGAATTGTAGAAGTATTTTACCAAAAATGGATTCATTTAAAGTTTTAATAAATAGAAACAAATGCGATGCATTTTCCCTTTGTGAAACTTGGCTTACTTCAAATATTGATCTCAACTTCCATGATTTTAATATTATTCGCCTTGATCGAGACACCCCATATGGAGGAGTACTTTTAGGGATTAAAAAGTGCTATTCTTTCTATCGTATTAACCTCCCCTCGATTCCAGGCATCGAAGTTGTCGCATGTCAAATGACAATACAAGGTAAAGAGCTTTGTATTGCCTCAATATATATTCCTCCCAGAGCACAGGTTGGGCAACGGTTGCTCTTTGATTTAATAGAACTTCTTCCCTCGCCACGTTTGATTTTGGGAGACTTCAACTCTCATGGTGTGGCTTGGGGTTCCCCCTACAATGATAACCGCTCCTCTTTAATCTATAACCTTTGCGATGACTCCGACATGACTATTTTAAACAACGGCGAAATGACACGTATCCCGAAACCTCCAGCGCGCGCAAGCGCTTTGGATCTATCCTTATGTTCGACGTCGCTACGGTTGGATTGCACATGGAAGGTAATCCTCGATCCTCACGGTAGCGACCATCTGCCTATTCTTATTTCAATTACTAACGGTTCAACTCGCATGCGACCAATTGACATTCCGTATGACCTCACACGGAATGTCGATTGGAAGTTATACGAGGAAATGATTTCGAAAGCGGTCGAGTCGATTCAACATCATCCACCACTTGAAGAATACAACCTCCTCGCGGGCTTAATCCTCGACGCCGCGTTGCAAGCCCAAACGAAGAAATATCCCGGCGTTACGATTAAAAAGCGGCCTCCAACTCCGTGGTGGGACAAAGAGTGCTCCGATGTCTACACGCAATGATCCGACGCGTTTTTGGCCTTCCAGAAGGGAGGTATACCCGACGACTATATACGGTATTCGGAGCTTAATACCAAGCTTAAAAGCCTGGCTAAAGCAAAGAAACGCGGATATTGGCGTCGGTTCGTGAACGAGACGTCGAGGGAGACATCGATGAGCACTCTTTGGAACACAGCCCGAAGAATGCGGAATCGCGTAACGGTCAACGAAAGCGAGGAGTCTTCAAGTCGGTGGATATTTGATTTTGCCAGGAAAGTATGTCCGGACTCTGTTCCTGAGCAAAACATTGTTCGCGATGCGTCTCCGGGCCACGACGCGATAGAATCACTTTTTACGATGGCAGAATTTTCAGTTGCCCTCCTGTCCTGTAACAATAACGCACCTGGGTTAGATAGAATCAAATTCAACTTGTTGAAGAATCTACCCGGCAATGCCAAGAGGCGCTTGTTGAACTTGTTCAATAGGTTCCTGGAGCAAAACATTGTACCGCAGGATTGGAGGCAAGTGAAGGTGATCGCCATCCAAAAACCAGGTAAACCAGCTTCTGATCACAACTCTTATAGGCCGATTGCAATGCTATCCTGTATCCGGAAATTGATGGAAAAATGATACTCCGTCGTTTAGACCATTGGGTCGAATCAAATGGTCTACTATCAGATACTCAATTTGGCTTCCGCCGTGCCAAAGGGACGAATGATTGTCTTGCGTTGCTTTCAACAGATATTCAGCTGGCGTATGCTCGCAAAGAACAAATGGCGTCTGCGTTCTTGGACATTAAGGGGGCTTTTGATTCCGTTTCTATTGACATTCTTTCGGGTAAACTTCACCGACAAGGATTTTCTCCAATTTTGAACAATTTTTTGCACAATTTGTTGTCCGAAAAGCATACGCATGGCGATTTGGCAACTTTTCGAATTAGCTACATGGGTCTTCCCCAGGGCTCATGTTTAAGCCCCCTTCTTTACAATTTTTATGTAAATGACATTGACGAATGTCTGACAAATTCATGCACGATAAGACAACTTGCAGACGACAGTGTAATCTCTGTTACAGGAGCCAAAGCTGCCGATTTGCAAGGACCATTGCAAGATACCTTGGGCAATTTGTCTGCTTGGGCTTTACAGCTAGGTATCGAATTCTCTCCGGAGAAGACTGAGATAGTAGTTTTTTCTAAGAAGCATGAACCTGCTCAGTTTCAAACACAATTAATGGGTAAAACGATTTCTCAGGTTTTGGTACACAAATATCTTGGTGTCTGGTTCGACTCTAAAGGCACCTGGGGTTGTCACGTTAGGTATCTGATGAAAAAATGTCAACAAAGAGTGAATTTTCTTCGTACAATAACCGGACAATGGTGGGGAGCCCACCCAGGAGACCTTATAAGGCTTTACCAAACAACGATATTGTCTGTCATTGACTACGGGTGTTTCTGCTTCCGCTCCGCATCAAACACACATTTGATCAAACTGGAGCGAATACAATATCATTGTTTGCGTATCGCCTTGGGTTGCATGCAGTCGACCCATGCGATGAGTTTTGAGGTCTTAGCTGGAGCTTACCATTGAAAAACCGCTTCTGGAGTCTGTCTTCTCGTATTCTTATCAAATGTGAGGTCTTGAACCGTCCTGTGATTGAAAGTTTTGAAAGGTTAATCGAACTTAATTCTCAAACCCGTTTTATGACATTGTATTTCAATCACATGTCCCATAATATTAACCCTTCTTCGAATATTCCAAATCGTGTCGACTTATCAAATACTTCTGATTCTACTGTGTTTTTCGATACATCCATGATAGAAGAAACTCGTGGAATCCCGGATCATTTACGCGTGCAGCAGATCCCCAAATTTTTTTCCAATAAATATCGAAACATCAACTGCGACAATATGTACTACACTGACGGATCATTTCTTGATGGGTCCACTGGCTTCGGTATCTTCAATAACAATTTAACCGTCTCCCATAAGCTCGATAATCCTGCTTCTGTTTACGTCGCAGAATTGGCTGCAATTCAGTACACCCTAGGGATTATCGAAAAAATGCCCACGGACCATTATTTTATCTTTACGGACAGTCTCAGTTCCATTGAGGCTCTCCGATCGATGAAAGATGTTAAGCACTCTCCGTATTTCCTGGGGAAAATACGGGAACATCTGAGTGCTTTATCCGAAAAATCGTATCAGATTACCTTAGCGTGGGTCCCTTCTCACTGCTCGATACCGGGCAATGAGAAAGCGGACTCTTTGGCTAAGGTGGGTGCAACAAACGGTGGAATTTATGAAAGACCAATTGCCTTTAATAAATTTTTCTCATTTGTACGTCAGAATACGATCATCAGTTGGCAAAATGCTTGGACCAGAGACTATAGATTTGACGCGCATCTCCGTCGTGTTGGGCTCGGGGAAAGTGGTATCTGTGCCTGTGGTGAAGGTTATCACGACATAGAGCACGTTGTTTGGTCATGCCCTGTACACCGTGACGCCAGGTCTAGATTAATAGCTTCCCTGCAGGCCGAAGGTAGGCAGCCGGCTGTTCCTGTTCGTGATGTCTTGGCGAGCCGTGACCTATCCTACATGTCCCTTATATTCGTTTTCCTGAAATCCATCCACGCCCCAGTTTAGTCCTATCCCCTTCCGCCTACATCCAACCAAACGACAAGAACACGTTAAGACCCCGGATCCGGAAACAGCAATCAGACCCGCACGATACTCTCAAGGCCCGATGGAAACAACCCAATATGCCAGTCCGTAATATCTTGGCCCAGCAGCGGAACAAATTTAATATGCTGCTTACCTATGGCAATGAGAACCATCAAACAGCAAACCTGTGCTTTTAATGCAAAATATTCTAGCTTTAAGTTAGATTTAGTTTCAGCTCGTAGTCGGCAGCGAGGATACAAAATTTGCTTTTAGTTATTAAGATACTTTAGAAAGTAAGCTACCAGATATAATTGGCGCCGTTAAACATTGAATTGTATTTGTGCCGTGTCAAATAAATTATAGATAAACAAAAAAAAGGATCATTCTTTAGAATACACAATGAAGAGTATATGACGTCACAATAATATCACTAGCTTGGTAATCTAATCCAAAGCAGCTTAGTGAGTTTGAAACCAAATCTCCTATTTTAAATATCATCAACTAAATAAACCCCTTTCCTAGATGCTCGGTTACCTTACCTGTTTAACTTCTTACGTAAATAAATCCAGCGTAAAACTATACCTGAAAACTATTGCTTATCTTACGCCCCCCAGCCAAGTTCCAGTTATCGCTCGTTAACGCTTCTTCCAGCAGCCAAGTCCTGCAGGGGAAGATGTGTACCAAGCGATAAGAAATCGACAGCACCGTAATAAAATCAAATAAAACGGATCGGAAACTTGGAACCCTCCAGCTTCTCACACTCTATACATACTCTTCTAGGACAACACACCGGTTGTCGTATCTGTCGCCACCGCTTTGCGAGGGGGTTTTTCCCAGAAAGCTTCCATCTGATTAGACATGTGCGTTTTGTGCCCATGCATGAACTTATCGCTCGACACTCGGAAAACCGTAGCAGCAGCAGCATCCCCGAGTAGTACCAACATCCTTTCCATCCAGGGGCATGTTTGTCGGAATAAATTAAAATCTATTCCGGTGAATCTTATTAAAGATTCAATCTCTACACGGTCGTCGCCTTTTTTAGTTTTTCATTAAAACCAACAAAGTGTAAAATATTGTTTCGGCATTATTATTACTTCACGGGGACGATTATTTCCTTCTCCGTGTGGTTTGCGAATGGAAATTTTTCACAACCCACCCCCAACTCCGGATAAACCTACTCCTTCGGTTGTCGTGTGCGTATGAGTAATAAAAACATCTTTTGTATGAAACAACAAGCAACACGATTCCGGTTCCTTCGGTCTAACCCTTTAACTAGTAGGCATTCAAATTATTTATATTCTTATGCGTGAAGACGCACGACGGTCTTGCGACCGGCGTTGAAGACAGTTTATTCTAGGAAGGGGAAAACTCCTACAGCCACATCTGATGGAAAGCGAAAGAACCCCTCCTCTCCACCTTTTCTTGGCGCGCTGGTTCGAAAGGATTATTTCTCGAGTTTTTGGCACCGGAAAATGCCTTTTTCGAGGTCGGCCTCGAAACAATAATAACAACAACAACATCAACCACCTTCGAGTGAGGAATGAAAACTTCGTCAGCCCCTGGGAGGGAATGGGTAAAAGGAATCGATGCCGGCGATGACGACGCTGGCGACGTGTGTATTTTGGTTTTGGAAACACAATGCTTCCGGCAGGCGAATAATAAAAGCGCTGCTGAGGTTGGCAGTGTTTTCGGTTTCCGAAACCTGCGAAAGGAACAACATTATCTAGAAAGGCAGGCAGTTCAACCTGTTGCCGGAAGAACTGAGCGCGGACGATGAATGGGGTGGCATTTTACGTCTGTCTGTCGGTCTGTCCCCGATTCTGTTTTCATTCGGAATTAGCCAAGACCAGGAGCAGCAACAGGCCACATCGGTAAGTAACGGGAGTACGGCTTTGGTAGTTGCAACCCTTGAGGTGAGTTTTCTTCCGGGAGGCATACGAGGCGTGTGGGGGTGGGTTAAGAAAATTGAAATTTTCCTACGAGGAATTTAAAGGTTACAAGTAGAAGGGAGCCTCGCGAGACTTCCAGCTGCGGAACGAAAAGCGATTATTTGGAAATAAATAAACACGGTTAAATGTACCCATTTTCGTGTTACCCAACTTGTTCCTGGAATGGCGAAAAACACAGGGCGGGACTGAGTTGGATCCTTATAAGAAGAAGCTGGCACATTCAGTTAATAACTTGATGTCGACTTTTAATCTTAATTTTTCTGTCATGCACACGAACGGGGTTTTGCTCGGGTTTTTGACAGCGAGGAAATATTTTCATTTACACCCGCCGAACCGGGCGAATAGGCGATGGCGGAATGGGAAGCGGGGCATGTCTTCGGGCGAGGACACGGTAAGCTTCATCGGAGCGTGGAAATTATGAGACGTTTGGCCTCCGGAAGAAATGTTGTTCTTTTTCGGCTCAAACTTCTGAAGCTGCTGACGGTCACGGTTCCACGGTCCGCTTTCTGGCAAATAATGCTCGATCATGCAGATTTGTTTGTAGATGTGGTTTTGTTTATCTAAGATCGAAGATTTCTCGAGAACAAAACGATGGTGTAAATTCAAACCTAAATAATCATGTAATGTTTCATTTTATGTAACCCCCTCCCTTCAAAAATGTTGAAAATTGGAAGGGGGAGAAAAAAAAGTTCAAGCGGTTTTGTTAATATTATTGACTTTTCGACAGCGTATATGGTTAATTTAGAAACAAACAAGTCAAGTGATAGTGAAAGTGTCATCAAAAGGCAAGCCAAATGATTAATAATGATAATAATGTTATATTTTTCAACACACTTTTGCATGCAAGTTACAAACGTCGTAACTTGCACACAATTTTTTATAAAAGCTGTTCCGTTTTTTTCTTCTCAGTGTTTTTTTTTATTTTTTGCCTTCCCCTTAGCTTACTTTGATAACCGTGGACATAAAAACTATTCAAAATGTGTATCAGCCTAACTACGAAACATACACCGGTGGAACCAGGTGGATTAGATTCGTTATTTGTAACTTAACCTATAACTTTTCTGTAAGAGCTTCAAAATGTCATATTTCAAAATTTACTAAAATATGTTAGGAGAATCAGAACATCAAAACTGCAAAAAATGTTAAAAAAGAATCTCATGTTGTGATATAGAGTAAATCTTTAAAAATATATCTTTTAAGTTTTTCGCCACTTTATCAACCATGATAAAAAGTTGACCAGTTGATTATTGTGATTGTGACACTTTCAAACTTACGCTTCATACTTGACTGAAATTAAACGCATTTTACCTAGTATTTCCTTTTATATTAAATTTTAATTATTATTGGCATATCGACACTTATAATCAACCTTGTCGTTTCTCTTCGAAGAATCACTAGCGTGTAGGAGACTATCTTTCGCTGCGAAAACAACTGCTCTTACACTGCACACTGGGCCAGGAATGGAATTTAGCGGAACGAAATTACTAGCGCTCTCAGGGTTTGACCAATCGGTTTCCGATCTTCAACTAAGTTTCTTGGCATAGTTAGGGCTTCATTTTGGATGTTTGAATTAGTTAGGAATTTACCCGCGAAGGTGGCGTTGCGATGCCAATTTCTTTCTCTTACACGCCAGAGCTTTGCGGTTTTCGACAAAGTTGTAGATCTCTAAATTTTATGAAACTTGACAGATTAAACAAATTTTCTAACTCTTCAAGTTTCAGAGATCTACGAGTTTTAAAAATTTCTTATCTGAATTCCACGTTTTATTGTGAAAGTTTTATGAGTTCACTCGAATTAATTTCTCACAAATTTTTTCTTGATAGAAATTGAATAATTACGTCGTTTTCTTTAGAATACAGAAGTTTTTGAAGTACTTAAGTGAAACTATTACACAAAATTAAAAAAAAAAAATCTGAACTAAAACTTGGTCGAAAACTGCAGAGCTCTAGCGTGTAAGAATAAAAAGTTGGTGTGGAAGCGCCATCTCTGCAGCCAAATCGCGAACTAGACTGAACGTCAAGTTGAAGTTCTTATTACACTGGAAAACTTTGCTGAAGATTGCAAATATGTTGGATAGAGTATCAGAGTACTGGACCATGCTATAAATACATAGCAATTGTACATATTTTTACATAAAGCCTCCCTAGTAACAATACTGGTTTTATCATAGTTTTATAGCGCTCAAAACAGCCAAAACACCGCTATAAAACTTTGATAAAACCAGTTTTGTTACTTGGGCTATGATTATTTTCAAACTGAAATAGCACAAAAACACGAAAAAACACATCTTTAAAATTCAGAAAATAAATATTTTTTGATGGACCATTTTTAGAAAAAAGCCATGGTTTGCTAAAAATTGCAAACCTATGAGTAGAGACACTGGTGATTGAAAACTCGCGAGTAGCAAATGGAAAATATTCAAAACTCACGGTTATTTCGCGGCAACCTTTTTTTTTAGAAAACGCCGAATAAAGTGGTTTTCTTGGTAAAAACAATAAAAAACCTGTTTCCTTTAATTTAGTTTACGGTAATTTAACTGTACGATTCATGATTCTGCGGTACGGACTACTGTGTCAAACCGAGTTTCCGAGAATCAATAAATTATTTGCCAACCAAAAAGGTCAAGAAACCGTCCGCGTTTTAAATACTTACCAAAATTATAATATCAATCTCACTGTCGCGTATTTTTAAAAACACAAAATGCTTGCTACTTGAACTAAGTAGGTATATTTTGCAACTTCGATTTTGCACACTCTGGAACTCTGTCATGCAAGTCCCCAATCGCCATAATATTTGCTCGATGAGGATTTAGTAACCGCACCCGAAAACATTCCAACCCAGGCTGACAAAATCTCGTTGTAAGAGAGCAATCGAGAAAAAAATTGTAAGAAATTAATTCGAGTAAACTCATAGAATTAACACAATAAAACGTAAAGTTCATTCAAATCTTATAAAAATTCGTAGATCTCTTAAGCTTGAAGAGTTAGAAAATTTGTATATTCTGTAAAGTTTCATAGAATTTAGAGATCTACAACTTTGTCGAAAACCGCAAAGCTCTAGCGTGTAAGAAAAAGAAGTAGGCATCGCATCGCCACCTACGCGGCTAAGTTCCGAACTAAGTCAAACATCCATAATGAAGCCCCAACTATGCCAAGAAACTTTGTAGAAGATCGGAAACCGATTGGTCAAACCCTGAGAGCGCTAATAATTTCGTTCCGTTAGATTTCATTCCTGACCCAGTGTGCACTGGTAGGCAAAGCGACGCACTTGCTTGAAGAGAGCAGTGAATCGTTTTTATCTGAGGAACATACAAAAAACATCGCGATGAAATCTGAAATATCCCTCACGAGAGATAACAAACTAGTGTGAGCTCTCTCGTACGAAAGGACATTACACACAATAACTACACAACGGAGCTCACTGCAATGGTTTAACCACAGACAAACAGACGTGCCACTCAATGACGATTTCATCGTCCTAAAAAATAACGATAATTTTGAAGTTTTGCTTATTGGGCAATAATGGCGCTAGTGTCGCTATAAGCAAGGGTGCCTTTTCTTTATCAAAGACAAAAACCATCAGTAGTGCCGCTTTTGTTGATTTAAGCAAGCGTGCACACCCATAAGCGCAGACAAAAACCGTTTTACGAAAACAAGTTAGTTGCCGATTATAGTTTCCTGGTTAGTCCGTCCAGAATTCCAGCCATTTTAGTGTTTTGCAGTAGCTATTTACTACTAAAGCCACCAGCATAACGGGTGAAACCGGCACGAGATGACCGGTACTATTTTGTCTTTCCTCCTTTCAGCTGCTAACACCTAGCGTCCGCATGTCACTGGTGCGGTTTTGGAATCAGAATGATGGGACGCCGGCCGCTGTCGTAAAATTAACACCAACAAAAAGATGCATATTTGCAAGGTTTTTTCCGCTAGCAGCAGCATAAACATCGGAAACAGAAAGTGACAACAACAATAACAACAAAGTCAGATCGATTGTATCCGTTAGTGTCGACTGTGCTTGGGAAGAGAGGTAGTGATTGGCTGCGCGGTATGATTTAGACAATCGATATTAATTACCAATTTTTCAATAGTGTATCTCAAACAATAGTTTGTTTTTGTTACATAAATTTAACCGTAAAAGAATTTCTGATCGATTGATGCCAAAACCTCGAAAACCTTATTATAGATGACTGCAAAATAAGCGCTCAAAACCTGACCATTTTTCTCTGGTTTTCCCTAGTTGAATTACTAGATTTTCAAATTCAGGGGCCTAACTTCGATATAGACGTTAGTCAACGTCAAAAAAGAATTTAAAGGATAGTTTTCAGAGGGTGAACCAAACACGATTATTGATTTAAAGCTTGACGTGGATTTCGCAAATATTATGGATGTTGTCACTGTAGTATATGAGTGTTATATTTTCGATCACAAACCAATTTAAAAATGCTAGCTAGAAGCAACTCAAATTTTTTCTTGAAATAATCGAACGTGAGGAAACAGTAATAGATAAAAATGATACTGATTTCAAACTAGAACAGCAAATATGTATGTTAGTTTGCTGCAGTTTTTTTTAAATCCCCATAAACAAGGTTTGAATATTACTTTCGCTTTATTTTTAGAAATTGCAGGACCTAGATTTATGAATCAGCATCTTATATTTTTCACGAATTGAAGCAAATTTCTAATAACCTGTTTTCGAAAAATTATATTTCAGAATTATACAGAAAAAAAACTATTCATGAAAGTTGTCCATTTAGTTCTATCTCAAATGCATTATCTGAAAATGAAGGCTTTGTACGACATTTGTGAATTTTGGATTTTCAGAGTGTAGTCGAGAACATTACTCTTTTCGAAGGTCTAGGCTGTATGATAAAATTCGAAATGAAGACTTTATAAAACTTGCTGCGATAACGAGAAGCGGAATAACATGGATACTCTGTTTGCACTTAGTCCTAAATTAGAAAGCAATATTTATATCTTACATGAGAATTGTGTATCATATCATAGAGGTAAGTGACTTTTCACCTGCGCACACTAGTAAACGTGTATAGCCATGTAAAGTTGCTTCAGTTTCATCGAAACTGTAAATCATCGCATCTCGATGTTCACAATTTCTCAAAACTTTTTCCTTATTTTGCCAATTACGTTCACCATCAACTGTAGATTCCTGGTCACGAGTAAAAAGTATATTCAGAATAATTTAATATAATATATTGAATATATTTTAAAGGAAGTGAGGACGGCAGCTTCGCAAGGCAGAAAAGGAGCAAAGTGAGCATTGCGGGTTCCTCCAAAATCTAATTCAAATTTTTAGGAAAAAGCTAAAGGGTGATTTTTTTGCACCAATAAAGACGCACTACGAAGATTATAAAAATTATGCAAAGTTGTCGAAGAATGTTGTTTTCTTTTGAGAAATAAATAGTGATACAAAAAAAAAGACATAGAGGGATAGAGAAGAAGAGAGAGCAGGGAGAGAAAGATGAATTATCCAAAAAGTAAAATATCCCATGTCTGAAATATACTTCGGTCAAATTTTTACAGTTCAAGCTACACTTAATATCATTTTAAAGAGCTCTGGGGCGTTCATTTGAGCATGCGAACATTAAAATCGGAATATGCGTTCTGTAAAATGAGCGTTTATCTTGTAATTTTTTCGTTTCGAATTTAATATACTATACATATAAACAACATATTTACACATACATACATACAGGCACACATTCACATACATACAGAAATTGTTCAGTTCGTCGATCTGAGTCGATTGGTGTATAACACATGACTCTCCATGCCATTGATTTTGCCTAAAAAGTTAAATATCTTATGTAAAAAATACTCTTTGATCAATATTTCGAAATCTAAGCCACTAATCAAAAATCCACTCGGTAGCATTCTGGGGGAGCACAGTAGCTTTCATTTGCATATAAAATCATCAAAATCGGATATTGCGTTCTATAAGAAAGGTGCGGTAGTATTTTACGGCACATAAATACAGACAACATACATACACACACATACACACACACATACACACGAACAGACATTGCTCAGTTAGTCGAGCTGAGTCGAATGGTATATACGGTTCGGCCCTCCGGGCCTTGGATCTATTTTGCGTTTTTCGACCGATTTGATAACCTTTGTTTAGTATAACAAAGAGGAAAGGTAGAAAATCTAACAAAATGCATAATGTTGGTCAGAAAAGAAGGCTGGAAAATGATATTCCAATTAGGGGCCATCCACATACCACGTGGACAGATTTTTAACGATTTTGCCCCCCACCCCTCCTTCCCCCACCGTGGACAACTGCCCATATAAATTCTAAAAAATTGTATGGACCGTCGACATTTTTTTTATTTAAATAAAATTTTATGGTAACAGTTTACATTTTTGTACAAACAGTCTCTTCAACAAATATTCATAAACATTCCGAATTGTCTTTGAAAATCTTCTCTGTGATTCCAACGTATTTCTCGAATTGTTTTTTTTTTAATAAAAATAAACTACATTTCGAAAAACATTTCATTATATATGCACAGTAGTGACTAACTAACCATAGGGCTGATTTCTGTCGGAAACATTTGAAATCAAACACACTTAACAGTATATCTTCAAGGTCTCTGAAATCTATGTTCATTTTTATTCTTAGGGTTGATTCTACCCAACATCTTATTTCAGTAGTTGCTGGACAGCTTTTTAACCTGTGTTCATTTGTATCAATCGCTAGACAATTTTCGCATGTATCACTCGTTCTTCGTATTCCATATTCTACCAGTTTCTTTTTGTTGGGAATCAAATCATTGATAATTTCAAATATTTTTGAACGATCTTCCGTCTGCAAAAATGTTTGGCGGAGAACCTAAGACGTCCCATTTCAGTGTTTCCAGTGTTTGCCTTTTCTTGTAATGAGGTTGTTTTTCCTTCAGCGCTAGCTTGAGAGCTTGTGTTATGGTTTCAGCTCCAATTCTGCCTACACGACCTTGTTCATAGCACCAGGACGCTCCATATCTTCTACGGCTGAATTGCGAGTTTCGTAGCGTTAAAATCATACATAACAGTTCGGCTAAAAAGTTTATAAGGTAACACAGAAAAAATATTTGTTTTCGCAAAATTCAATTTTATTATTCAAAATAATTGTTTCCAAGGGCGATACAGCGATTATAGTGATCTTGCAACTTTTAGATACCATTTTTATAGTAATTTTTCGGTTTCGGTTTTCCTCAAAATAGGCCTCAAATCGGTAATCATTATCGGTCTTGCATTTCTTGTCAGCGAGCATTCTCTTCAGGTCTGCGAACAGAAAATAGTCGTTGGGGGCCAGATCTGGAGAATACGGTCGATGCGGAAGCAATTCGAAGCTCGATTCATGCAATTAGTTGTTTTCATTGATTTTTGACATGGTGCATTGTCTTGATGAAACAGCACTTTCTTTCGCCAAATGTGGTTTCTAAGTTTCTGAGCGATTTCAACCTTCAAATGCTCAAAAAATGCTGTGTAATAGTTGCTGTTGATCGTCTGTTACTTTTGGAGATAGTCAATAAAAATTATTCCAAGCGCATCCCAAAATACAGACGCCATAGCCTTGCCAGCCGACTGTGGTGTCTTTCCACGCTTTGGATTCGGTTCATCGCTTGCTGTCCATTCCGCTGGCTGTCGATTGGACTCTGGCGTGTAGTTATCGAGCCATGTTTCATCCATTGTCACATATCGACGCAAAAATTCAACTTTATTGCTGCTAACCAGCTTCAAACACTGCTTCGAATCATCGACACGTTGTTGTTTTTGATCTATTGTGAGCTCGCGCGGCACCCACTGTGCACACAGCTCTCGCATGCCCAAATATCCATGCACGATATGTTTAACACGCTCTCCCGGTATCTTCAGAGTCTCAGCTATCTCACTCAATTTAACTTTACGGTCATTTAAAGTAAGTTAGCCTCTTTTGGATGTTACTCACACGTCACAAAATTGACGGAACCAATATTCCACAGTTGCAATAACTGGAGCAGGGTCCGGATAACGTTTGTCAAGCCATGCTTTGGTTTCCATTGAATTTTTTTTTCGACAAAAAGCAATACTTTATCAATAAACGAAAGTCGGATTTTTTTCATTTTTTCAAAACAACAAAAATTGCTTCACTCTCAATGCTGTAACTCACGAGCCAATCGACCGATTGCTGTCAAATTTTGACAGGTATCCATTGAAAGATGGTGCTTTGTGATAGTCAAGTTAATTTTTGCAAGAGGCGCCATGTAGACGCCAACCTTATAAACCCTTCAGCCGAACTGTTAGAAGCCAAGGCAAAAAAATGTTGCACTGTGTAATCAATGATTTTCAAGATAATTTTGAGTTTCTGTACTCGCGACGACTGAAGAGAAAAAACTTCTAAGAAAAAAAAATTCATTTCAGTTCGTAGTTCTTCAATTTCCATTTGATCGTGTTTAAATATTCAGTATCACAAAACCGGAACAAATTTTGAATGATTAGGGTAAAATCTTCCAATTTGTCCCCGGAAATGAAGATATCGTTAAGGATAATTTTGATTCAAAATAAATTTCCAAATCGGAAGTTACTCAGGTTGTTTAGCGCCACAAACTTCTGATGTTAATCTCAAATATGTTTAAATACATGTACGAGTTTATGTTATTAGCGCTCTGAAAAATTATGTAAACCTTTCGAATCAATATTTTATACCAGTAGTAAATGAGCATTTCAACGATATATTTAGGTTGAGGTTGAACCGCAAACCCTTTACAATCAGTTTCGCTCTTTTACTCCAAATTAGCACATAAGTATGTTCTGCACTTTTTTCCACTCATTGATTTTCGTTCTTCTTTTGCTGCGCTCTGCTCTACTCTTTTGGGTACCTCAATGACAGTTTCACCGCAACCAAACCAACAGAGGTAGCGTCAGCAGCAACTTGATTCAATTTGAAACTCTTTTGCAGCAAGTGGAGAGGAAACCCGAGTGCAATTCGAATCCTTTTAGCACAGCCCGGCTTGTGTCGTTTGCGTTCGATTCGAAACTATAGAACTGCGGTGTATGATATTTGATACTATGATGAAAATAATATTAATTATGCTGCTGGGTTGAGAGAAGAGATGGGGGTAAGGGTTATTAAAATCCGACTTCCAAATATATATATATCGGTACCAGTGCTGATGGTGGTGAAGCCGTTTTCTTTTAATGACAACGACGATGTTAATAATGCTGACGACGATGACGGCGGTGCTGATGAGGATGTTTCGGTTTGGCTTACTTATTCTGGCAAACGGGCGACGGCGTAGAAACAAAAGACATACACACGGGGTTCTTGTTGTAAAAGGATAGGAAATTCGAAGGAAAACGGAGCGCCCGACATTGGCTAGCCGAACTGTGGAACGGGATAGAAGGCAGGAAGTGCGATACGTTTTCTGTTGAATCATTAAATATTGATGAAATATGGTCCTGCCGAAAATTTTGAGTCTCACCAAGGGGAACGAGAGAGAGAGAGAGAGAGAGAGAGAGAGAGAGAGGAGGAAGAGCGGTAGACCCGAAATGGCATGGTTTTAAGATTTTATTTCAACCGAATACAGGAAAAGGGGGACCACCATCGTATCGAGACGTAATCGGTTTCCCCCTTAACGCACGGAGTGTATCAGATGGAGCGAAAAAGATGAAGATCCTGAGAGAATCCTACAGAAGCGAAGCTAATTGATGCAATCGATTTCGAACTTTGCAGACCGATAATCAAAGGGTTCCAGACGCTGGAACGGGTTTTCGGAAAATCTTTGGATTACTTTATTCTATTTTAATATTAATTGATGAATGTATCTTTGGGGAATGTGATGGTCTATTGAAGGACTTCTAACCCAACTATGAAATCGGATTTAGTTTCCGCATCATTACAATCGGTTTTAGTTGCCTTTAGTTCTAGAGCACAGGAAGTCATCAAATCGTACAGAATTGATTATAATTCACAAGCGCAGCCAATCGTAAAATTTTCTTCTCATGAAAAAAAATTCCGTATTTATGACACTCCTGCCCACTCATCATGAAGAATCACACCCGTGAAGTTTATTATTGACACGTCTGTCGAGCGGCTGATATTGCAGCTATTACTGACCGGTTCAGGATTTCTCCCCCTTCGTTCACGTAACCTTCGAGGAACACCCTCCGTCTTACTTGACTCAAATAAACAAATACTTTGTCGATTGTCCGAACCCTTGGCCTAGGTACAATTGTCTGTCTGTATGTATTTCTGCTCTTTACGACATCACGCCGCTCGCTCGAGGATAAATGAGCCACAATAAAACGGTACTAATAACAATAAAAATAAAATATGCGACATCAGCAGTAGTTCCGTAATAACCTGACACGAGTGAGATAACATCCAGGCGTCCATCCGATCCACGGCGAGACAAGTGCGAATATGGACACTTCCTCATGTGCGACTGGTTGGCCCACTTTTATGACCCACCGGGATTAGTGCTAAGATCCGTAAGTCATATCCTGTGAAATTACTTGAGACGTAATTGTGCGTACGATGTGCGATGTCCTAATAAATACATCAGCAAGAACCCAAACCCAAAAACGAACAGAAATTTGGTAGAATCTCGGGTAAATCTCGCCCGAAGATTAGCAACATGATAAATGGCAACCGAATTTCGCATTCATTGCGCCAACTCATCCCCGCTTTCGGGTCGAACCAGAATGCCAGAAATATATTTCAATCCCAAAAGCAAAGTGCAACGTCATCACACGAACAATTAAGTGCAAACATTGGTTTGATTTTATATTCAATTACATCGCTCGAGTGGCTCGAGGCTCTGGGTTGGCAACGCCACGCGTACAGGATGGCACATTCGGGGATTTTTATTTCTGCCCTCGAAGAATAAAATTGATAAAACTCACTTCGATAAGCACATATGATGTAATAAAAAAGAATAAATAGTCATCTTTTCCTTTTGTTGTGCTGGGCTATGCCTGCGGATGACGCCGGCTGTGCCAAGGACGACGACGACGGTTTTCGATATCGGGGAAAAACGGTTGCAGTGATGAGCTGTTTTTTTTTCTGCTCCTATCATCATCACTCCGGTGACACGCGAATGGCCGTCGATGTTAAAATGATGGTTTTGGGCTAAAATGTGACACTGTGGAAAGATGATCGGGGGAATGGGAAAATCGGTTTTACTTCTTGTGTTGTGGAATCAATCATACCGAAAAAGCCACGAAATAAAAGTCGAATTTTCCTTCCCTAAAGAAAGCGGCAAAAAGTCCCCACATAAAAATATGAATATTACGACATTTGCAGAAAGCGATGACAAACAAAGCGCCGGCCAAAAGAGCAACGCCGAAATTCAGGAAGCGAAAAATCGCTATCCACCCTTTTTGAACCTTTCTTGCCTTTTTGGGTGGGTTAGTTTTTTTTTTTTGCTCTTTTCGCTTACATTGTCGTCGCCAGGTTCCCTCAGGTCCATCAGGTTTAGAGAGGCATTGGGTGGCATTGTGTTTTCGTTGGGTAATCCCGATATCGACGACTGATACACCCTCGACCGACGGGGATGGGAAGGGTGAAAAGACGAAGGCTAAGGTGACATTTCACATTTCCTTCCTCTTGGCGATGACGACGTCGTCGTTTTTGACTATTGAACTTTTTGACGGGCGGCGGCGGTAACGCGACTTGACACGATAGTCATAAGCGAATTGATGAAAGCGCATACCGATATTGGATAAACATTTATCATTTCACACATTCATCGATTGTCACAAAGGGGGAATGTAGAAAGAGAATGCTAACAAAAAAGATACATTTTCCGTTATTAGTTTTTGAATAGCTGAACATTTTTCAAAAATATATTCTCTCATTTACCCAAAATTTTTTTTTAGAAATTTTAGTAATGAAAATTGACATAAGCTTTTTTTCTAGAAAACATAGTTAACACTTCCAATTAAATTTTGGTTTTTGAATTAATTTTTTTTTTGTTATTTTTTTCAAATCATGCTTGTCGTTTTCTAATATTTGTTACTGATGTTCGATTCAATTAACAACATAATCTGTAAAGAAAACTATCTTCTTCCAGAGTTTCGATATTCGTTCTTTGCGTTTTGTATTTCGAATGTCACGTTTCTTATTTTATTTAATTTCGTCTATCACATTTTTCTTACGGGTTTTAACATCTCGATTTTATATAATCACTCTATCTGACTCTCTGTCAAACTCTGTATTCGACTTTTTTTTTCAACTTTCAACTAATTTTATGTCCAACTTTTTAATTAACTTTTTGTGCAACTCTCTGTAAAAATTTCTATACCATATATGTACTCAACTTTTTATTCGTTTCAATCTCATTTTCTGTCCGATTTCCTGTTTGAAATTTTATGGTTTTTTTTCGTTTATTCGACGTTCGTTCAACTTTTTGACCGACTTGCGGTCGAACCTTTCGTCCAATTTTTGAAATTCATTCCGGCGTTTTTTTTTCTACTTAATGTTCGCATTTCCTAACCAATATGGACCAGTTATTGCGATCAGAAACATTGATCTATAATAACATCGCCTGGGTGTCTGCTGTATTTTTCACTTCTGTTAGCCAGTGCAACAAAAATTGACTTTTTTTCTGCCTTGGTTTCTATATATATATATATATATATATATATATATATATATATATATATATATATATATATATATATATATATATATATTTTTGCGTATATTGATGCAAAACCAGCTTTCCCCGAGTTTGAACATATTTTAACTTAAGGGGCAACAATGGCGCCATTTTGAATTTTTGAGAAATCGGAAATTTTCGATGTTTTTTTCGACGCCATTTTGGTTTGAATCCATATATCATAAAATTATTAGCATCTTCTTACCATCTTTCGAAAAAAAAAACAGATCTTAAATCGGACAAAAACTGAGCTCGAGACCGTGATTCTACGAAAACGGTTTTGGCATGATTCTATAATTCACAAAGCAAATATCGAGTATGATGAACATTAATGGTAATGCGCTAATATCTAAAAGTGGTAGTCAAATTAGATCTTATATTGAGCCAAAAAGTCTCATGAATCGATTGGTAAGTGTCTGATCCACGTAAAATATCAGCAATATATCAATTTTGTTCCATTTCTCCTACAATACTAAAATAGGTTCTTCTCGACGTTAGATTAACTTTTTTGAAATCTGTTTAATTAATCAAGAGTGTAAGCGATACTCAAAAATACAATAACAATTTGTCTTCACTTGATCCTCCCCCTTTTGCGGGGAGGGGAATTCTGCATTTTTGGCCGGGACTGTTCAAAACATAGAAATTTCGCTTCAGCTATAAGACAGAATTATCCCGTTTTCGTAATGTCTTATAAACTTAATAAAAATGAATTTCATCAAATAATCATACATTTAAGGCATACAAATTGTTGCACCCTTCCTTTTCACGCTTATTGCTCCACTCCGAGCCTCGTTTGTCCTGCCAATATTACCACCAGTTTTGATTCTCTAGAGAGGTTTTGGAGAATTCAACGTGAGAGAAGGGTTAAGGGGTTATACGCCTTTTCATATAAAAAAAATCGAGAAAAAGGGTTTTGTAAAGTACAAGTTACGATCCCGGATTATCCGGTATGTTTATGAATTAATAAAAGCTACATGTTGGTGAGCTGAAGGCCCATACTGAACTGATTTATTATGTAGTTCGAAAATGGTCGACAACAAAGGTCGTTAACACGCATTCTGTCAACACTGCAGTTTCGGTGCCATTTTTTTTTGTTTTGTGGCTATTATTGATTAAATGGATCGGTCATAGACCTGAGAATGCAGAAAAACTGTTTTTGTTGGCCTATTTTATGAACAGTTTGCTTTTGAGTACGAGATAAGGGAAGGTGTTTGACACTTGCAAAATCAACTTAAACAGACGTGTTTTTTTACATTGTGTACATATCCGCTGTAGAACAAATTCAATAGCTTCATCTGTTTATTTTCATCATGAGCCTTCAGAAAACAGGTTTGTTCTGCTATTGCGGTGTTGTTTGGATGGGTATGTGCTAAACTGTAATCATAATTAGTCGTAAGAGGGAACGTAGTATTAAAGTCAGAGAGCACTACTCATACATAAATTCATGTAAACTTTTAAATGTGTTCCGCGCAAGATACTATCACCAAATTACCACCAAACGAAAGATTTAGGACATAAAAATGATTTGTTAAAGGTTCCAGCTGCAGGTATTTGCATCTTAGTCGATGACAAGCGGCTAAGCATGGTTACTTTTTCGTTTGAATTTCATACTTTTTACATAGTTTCTTAGAAGAGTTGTGGTACATTCAGCTCAAATTTACAAATTTGTTCTTAAACTTTTGTCTATATTTGAATTTTGATATTTGGTGTTGAAATACGGGAGTTTCTTGAAAAAATATCAAATTTTTTTGAAGTTATTCCAGAAGAATAACGTAAAAGAGAAAAAATCAAACTTTGATCGCTTTGGGGTTCACTTAACGAAACCAGATTGTGCTTTAATTTTGCATAGGGTCTTTTTTCGAGAAGGCAAAATTTTTGAAAGCTGTCGTATTTTGAAATTCAATGGTCAAACTTTTTCCTATACTCGGTTGGCACCCTATCTTGCATGCATAATAATGGCAATGCCAAAAAATTTAAACAAATTGGATGATGGCAGTCCCAGAAAAGTTTGTTATAGTAAAAAAACACCTAATCCTGTCAATTTCAGTAGTTTTCAAGAGTAATACTGTAAAAAAATGATTTATGACCGCCATTGCCATACAATTCGAACCACTGTGCATTGCATCGATGAGCAAAGTGAACAGAATGCTATGTGTCGATATAATTGAATTTTATTTATTTGCGTTCTTAACTTACATTTGTTCTAGATATTATTCAAAAATTTTCTAGAGGTTCAAGCAAAAAAAAGGTTTTTTTTGAAGTCGATTTTTATTGGCACCCTAATTTTTCTAATCACGAAAGCCGAAAAGCGTTGGGGAATTAACGCTCTAACAGTCAGGCGTTTAACCCTTTTTTGGACCATTTTATCCGATATTGAGAATCATATGTCTTAATTTTGGTCAATAGTCATATACCATTCGACTCAGCTTGACGAACTGAGCAATGTCTGTTCGTGTGTATGTATGTGTGTATTTATGTGTGTGTGTGTGTGTGAAATTAACTTTAACTCGGAGCTCATATCCTTCATGGAGGAAGTAAAATACGAAGTGCCCTGCCAGTCGTTGTCATCTAGGGTGAATTAGGTCTAGTCGTCCATCATCATCGTCACTTTGCCTTTCGCCGGAAAAATCACAATAGGGTTGTGTGCAAAGCCACGACCGCAAGGTTGAAGTAGAATACTTTTACAAGAAAGATAACCCGGCTGCTTGCGTGTCAGTCATTTTTCCAAGCAAACAAATGTTGACCGCTCATTGGCAGTATTGAAAATTCTGTGCAAATGAAGTTGAAGTACTACTCAATTTAAGTTTGCACATATAAATACGACCTCACTGAAACTCTTTGCGGCGCAAACAAGTTTCAACAGTCAGAGTATATGTACATGTGAATTCAAATTAAGATAATTAACTTTTGGTTAAAGGTCAGAACGAGAAAAAAATAAATCTTCAATTCATTTGTTTGGTTGTCCTGAAAAAAACAGTTTGTTGTTGAATTTAAAATCGGATATGACGCTGATTGCATCTCTGTGTTACACCGATAGCGGGAGTTACGGTGAACTTGTGTATGACGAAGGCATCGTATTACCTGTTTTATTGAATGGGAGAAAGAGGAATATTGTAAAATTTTGTGAACATTTAACTCAAACAATATTACCAAACCGTAGTCAGGCACTCTGATAACAAAGTTGAGGCTGTTTTCACACTGAAAATCAGACAGCCAGCAGAAGTTTTGATTGCCAAAATCCAGAATGCCGAACAGCCGTGAAGAGAGCCGTTTATTTACCTACGTCAAGTTTCTCGTCCAATCGCTCGCGTTCGCATTCACCATGGCAGAGACCTAACTGTCTTTGTGAATGCGTTCTAACAGGGCAGTTTGTTATTCAAAGTCGGTCATGCTGATCGCAGCCTTCGCGCTGCCCCTACAGTGGGGGGTTTACTAAATAAAGTAAAAATTAGACAACTACAACAGAATTTGATTGCATCCCGCACAGAATGTCTGCTTTTGTTGATGCCAGAAAATTATTAACCTTCAATTACTTGTTTATTTGCCTTGAAAAAGGCACTTTGCGGTTCAAAATCGGTTGCTGATCGCAACCTTTGCGCTGCCCTAACAGTGGGGGAATTAAGATACACGGACAACATGCACTGTGTAAACTATTTCACATTTAGTAGATTAGACGGGTGCGACAGAGTTAAATTGCTAAGATCCAACACAGAATGCTTGCTTGCGTTGTCAAAAATTATTAACTTTCAATGACTTGTTTATTTGCCTTGAAAAAGGCATTTTGCTGTTCAAAATTGGATTTCCTGATGGCAATCTTCATGCTGCCCAAACACGGGGGGAATAATGGCAGTCTGGCGACACACGCTGAGAAGAACCGCGCTGCTTCTGAGACGTGGTGACAAACCATAGGGTTAGTGCTGCTGCTAAGGAAGGATGACTGCTGTTGTCGCTGTCTAGAACTATTATGAGCGGCTTCTACTGAAGCAGGCTCTTATATAGGCCAAATAGCATGTTTTCAATTGCAAGGTATATGATTCTGTCGACCTTGCTTGGGAAGCAAACATCTAACGACCAATCAGAGGTCGAATTTTCCGTTTTGACAAGACTCCACTATTTTCAATAGTACAATAGTGTGAATAATAAAATTACAATTGTCTTCTTTTGGGAAGAATCTTAAAAGATTTTTCAATCTACTGCTGCAAGAACGAAGGAAATCCATCGAATACTAACCGATTTATTAGCATTTGAAATTGGACATATTTTTCACTTTTTTCGGTTTTAAATTTTCATTTCACATCCCTATGTAGCCGAACTTCCTGAGAGAAGTATTCTACTTCAAAATCGACTCGACCTTGTTATTCTACTGCTCCGAAACCAGTGGATGAGACTGCCGCTTCCTGACATGTATGTCCATGTTCGCCAGGTACTTTTTCACTGTTTCGTGTGTGTGTGTGTGTGTGTGTGTGTGTGTGTGTGTGTGTGTGTGTGTTTGTGGGGGGGGGTCTGTGTGTGTGTGTGTGTGTGTGTGTGTGTGTGTGTGTGAGTGTGTGTGTGTGTGTGAGTGTGTGTGTGTGTGTATGTGTGTGTGGATGTGGATGACGGTGCGACAGCGGCTGAACAAGAAGGTTGAGTCAATTTGCCCGGCGAATTGCGACGGGGCCGTCACGTCGATGATACCGCTGTCTGCTGGCTGTTTCTGCAACTCTCCTCCTCCCAGGCCGCAACCATTGGGGAATTCAGCGAACCTTCGCCGTCCCACGGCTCGTTCGCTCGACTTGCTTATTGGTCCGAATCCAAATGGCTTCGCTGACTGACGGACTGTCTACGCTTGGTGTGGATGGTAAAGATGGCGTATCTTGGAGGTCGATCGCACGGAGGGCTTGCACGTGGCCAAGGTACTACCCCTGCGACGAAGCGATATTGCAAATTCTGGGCTCTGATTGGAACACAAAAGGCCCAATTAATCGCATATAATAGCTATCAGCTCAACCTCCCGCCTAAGGTTTACGGAGCTAGATAGGCTTACCTGATTCACTCTCCTCATTTATTCTTTGAGGCTCACGTGCTCCAACACTAACCTTTTCCAGGCTTATCTGGCTTTTAACTTTATTTAACTAAATTGGTCTGGGCTTATCGAGCGATCAATTTGCAATGGCTGAAGATAGCTCGCCAATATCGGATGTACCTGTTGATCCGCTGATTTTCGACACTGCTTCGGGTTTCATCGGTTATGGTTACAGCATTGTTGTTCTAAATCGAGGTGCTACGGCAGTGCGATATTCTCATGCCCCCTGTGGTAACTTTAGCAGTTATCTCCGACGGCTTTAACCGAAACGGTTACAAACGTGCAAATTAATAGTACGAAGTGCCGCCGGAAGTTGCGTCGTTCATCAAGAAATAACGCTAAAAACGCGGAGTTCTGGTTGGATGTGGCATCGACTCACTCGAAGCGCTGCACCTAAGTCGGAGAGCCCGCCAAACGCACCCAGCTGCGTCTCATCAAGAATGGGCGTACCTGAAGATCTGTTACAACAATTTTGTCGTTTAAAAATGAGGAGAAATTAACAAATAAAACGAAGAGAGAACTCAAAAACATGCCTACACGCATGTTTTCGTCCGCCGTGGCGAATGTTCCGGTTAACTGTTGGAAGGCCGCTCGTAAGGGTGTAGATTTTTTCTTACAAGTATCCTTTCATGGGAAATTTATTCAATTATCTGTCTTAGTTATTTTATCGACATCCGAAAAAAGTTCCTTTTTTATGCAAACGTTAATCAATTTTTTATGCAAACGTTAATCAGAGCCGGTGTGGCTCGTGACGTATCTAAAAGTAGTCTCCTTTTTACTCGCTTTTGGGCTATTTCTCGTCAGGATTCTAGGCATGTTAGCACTCGCTTCGATCTGATGGAGCCATCGTGCACGCTGTTTATCTAGGAAGACTTCCTCGTTCTTGTGGATGATTTCTCATAGCTGTTCTCGACTCACTGTATCGTACGCTGCCTTGAAATCGATGATATGATGCGTGGACATGTTACATGTTATTTTTCTGGAATCTGTTTGAGCGAAAAGATCTGATGGTACTGTCACTTAAACTTCTTAGTTAACGGTGATAGACGTTGGAATAGGATTTGGTATTTTGTGAGCGGCGTGAACAAGCGTTAAGCCACGTTAGATCGGGTTTTCTGCTTGTAGATGGGTCAGTTGACTTCCTCCATCCTCTTTCCGGACAATTTTAGCTCGTGTGAATTAAGCCAAGCTCTGTGGTAGTCTTGCATTTCTCACCATACTAGTCTTTTTTGTAATACCACGCCCAGTCTAGCGCGTAGACTTGGGCAGTAGGTTCTCTTATCTGCCCAATGTTAAGCCGTGGGGATCGGTTGTGTCGCGCCTGATATACATACAGTTGGTACTTTTGAGTGCATAAACACCGCCACTAAATTATTGAGTTCATCTATTGCTACAAAACTATGTATAGTAAGCTCCTTTTCCGCTTATTAACTCAATTTTGGTGAAAATGCAAAGGGGACGGGTTTGCTGTGCGCGGCGGTATAGGTAAAATTTATCGTGTTAAGTGAACCTTGCAATTATATTATCAAGTCTTATGTAAAATTTAAATAATAATAATTACCTTTAACCTTTACTAAAATTGAATCATAACAGTTTCATGTGTACTGAAAACTTCAAGGACTACTCTCATCATGCAGAATCAAAACATTTAAGGTGAAGTGACACATTCAAATCCATTTGCTGCAGTTTGCTCATACACGCAAAACTTTTCCTTGTTACTTTAGAAGCAATAGTGCAAAATTGCCTTAAAGGTAACAAACCTATTACTTAAAAGGCAATAAAATTCTTCCCCAGTCAAGTAACAACACATACTGTCATATATTTAGCACGTGTTACGGGAGTTCGACTATCTAATAATGGTCGTTTCATCCACATGCACGATTTGTTCTGTCGAAAACTGGTCCCTTTCCATCTCAATCACAAAAAAAAATCACACACCGTCGCATATGTTGCACATATTACAAGTTTCTTCAATCTCCAGTTCATCCGGTGAGCGTGTATTAGTTCGCTCGTTGTATGCATACGGAGTAGAGAAAGAATATGACAAGAGCTGCCAAGCAGCATTTTCCCCGTCATAGAGTATGCAATCGTTGATGATTTCAAAGACTTGCAATGCGTCTTTAAATGACATCACGATCTGTAAACTGCGTTAGAGAAAAACAAAAACATTCGCTTTCTTGCAAGCTATCCAAAAAACATACTCATTGGTTCATGGAAACTCATTTGCACCTGTTTGAAAATACAAAATTCGTGCCCATCCAGAACAATATTCGCAACTTCGGCAACTCTGTTCAGACAGTATAACATATTTTCATTCCAAGTAAACACTGGGGGACGAAACGAAAGTGTTTCTAATTAGACATTTGAGGTTGACGGGTGAGATTCTCATTATGTGTGGATGAAGAGGACAAAAATTAATCTGATCGTTGCATCAATACAAATGCAGCGAGTGAAGTTTTGGTAACACATGCATTGCGGTGTTTGGCTGTATGTTCTCCTGCAGAAACACATACAAACGTGTGGCCGTCATATTTTTTGTTACTTTTTAGTTGTTACTAATTGCTTATAATGCGCAGTCATAAGACACAATAAGTAATAAAAAATTGCCCCAAAGTAATAAAATGTTCTCCGTTTGCGTTGGGTGTACCAAATTTCATAATCAACAAAGAAAAAAATTAAGCAAATATTCGCAGAACATCAAGAATCAAATATTTGCATAATTTTTTGTTCGGCAAATATTTTTCAACAAATAATTTAGGCAAATATTTTGTTATTACACGGGCAAACAAATATTGACCGGCATTTCAAGCAAATATTTACTTCGTGTAATGCCCGCTTCAGTCAAGTGATCTCTTGGTAGCTAAAGCCGATAGCTGGGTTACGATACCAAAGTGACAAGTCTCCAGCTGGTATCGAGTATCCAATCGTCGTACTAAATTCGTTTGTAATTTGTGCCACCTTGGCTATCTCGTGTAACAGGAAAGTTGTCTTCTAGCTGACGTGGCCTCACTTTTGATCCTCTGCAGATAAGACGCTGTTGGGTGCCGCTCCTTCTGGAAAACAGACGCACAGGGTGGATAAGCGCAGGCGCAGAAGTCGTTAGAGAGGAGATTCTGTAGAGCTTACAATGGACTTTCCAGCCCTATCCAACTCATCGTATTAAACCCTGGGAGAATAACTACTCCGCTCGGTGTTTAGGCCCACCGTAACCCTACTATTTTGAGAACAAGTAGTAGTGAACATTTTCTTTGAACCTGGAACCGTACAGTCCTAATATTCAATCCATAGTCAGTTAAGGAGATTCTGGTAAACTTCTTTTTGCATAGATATGTGCATTTTGATGATAGAAAAACATCGCAATTCTTACATAGTTTCATAAGATAATTAAAAAATACTAGTTATGGTATTACTCAATCTAAACTCCATATTTCTCAATGATTACCAAAACTGGTTACACCTCCTTTATTCTAATTTCTTTTTTGCAGTTGTTTTAGAAAAAGGTTTATTTAGATCCGAGATATTCGAGTCCAGAATAACACGTTGATTGCGTTTTAAGCTGTAAAAGCTCAGATCTAATATATCTAATATATCTAATATATCTGATGTTCTATTTTTTTTTTACTTTCTGCTAATATTTAACCTTTTGATTTGATTATAGATGATTGTAGTATCAGCTATCCACTGCTATCTTATTTAAAATTTCATTAATACTCATGGGGCTTTTGATAGAATCACTAACCACTTAACATAACACTTTCAATCAAGTCAATCAGATTTAAATTCTGTTCAAATAATACAATTAAAAAAGAAATAGATTTAAAGTGTAATGTAGAGTGTAAAATTTCATGTCAAAAATTATTTTACCAAAATTTAATATTTAAGCCCTCGTATGTTCTCTGATTTGTACTTCTGGAAATTGGTTTTGAATTTCATATTTCGGATCTCGTGTTTTGTATTTTATTTTTCACTGATCTCTATTTTTATCAATGATTTTCGGAGCTGGCTCCTGATATTGTATCTGTATTTAATCAGTATCTGATATATGATTTTCTTTGTTAGATCTTTCAACTTCGGTTCATTACGTTCGACTTCAGTGATAAAACAGTTTTTCAATTCGTGTGTCTGAGTTATCATTTCTTATTTCTGGAATAAATTCAACGAATTCTCAAAGCTGAGTTTTGACTTCCAAACTCCAAATCTCGTCATCTGACTACACTTTGTCATATTCAAAATTGGAATTACGTATCTCAAATGTGCTGGTAAATAATTTATTTATTTTAACTAAAATTTAAATTCATTTTTATGACTCAATCGTTTCCTTTCTAATTATTATGTTCTGTTGAACGAAATTCAATCGCCAATTGAAAGTCAAAATAAATTGTTCAGATAACAATATGTATCATTTTGCATATTGGTTGAATAGTAGTAATCAATAGAAAGTTTCCGTGTCATTTTCCATCATTAGTCAATTTGCATCAAAATATAATGCGCTTCACTTTTCTGTCCAGTCATTCCCAAGCCAGAAATGTACTGCTTCCCAATTTCAAGTGGGGAACAACATTAGTCACAGTCTACGGGCTACAATTTCATTTCTTCTGGTGCTCTCAATATGTTGCCGTCAGTAGTGGTGTTATTTTTGCCTTCACCCACTCCCTCCCAAGCACCTTGTAATCCCGAACTTAGCAGAAACCCTATCGCTACTGCCGAACCTTACCCTTTTTTTCCTATTTATTCATCGCAATCGTCCACGTGTTCTGTTCCATTGATAAAGAGTATCTCTCGGTGTACACACACTCTCGGTCCCTGGAACTCGAAGAGATGTTCCTCATTTGCCATATCATGATTTTCAATTCAATTGGATTGTTTACTCAAATAAACAAAACGGATAGAAAAATCGCCCCGAGAGTGCGGCATTCCGACCAGAAGCCCTGGCGCAATCATTCGCCACACTCGGATTCATTTGGATGAGATTTACTGCTCCCGGTCTCCACCGTCGATCCTCCTTCCTGCTGCTCTCGGGTGAGTGTGTGCTTTTTTACCGCTTCTATTTGCTCGGTTGGAATGTAATTTAGTCTCGGTCCTTCTGTTGCGAAACTCCGGGTTTCCAGTTCCAACGACCCTCGAAGAATTGCAGATTTATCCAAACAAAAAATTTGAATAAATGCACTCGCTGCGGAATGGAAATTGGAAATGGAACGCAAACCGGGCGATCCGTCGGGTGTTGTGTGTGTACGGATGATTTTTTCTGCCAAATGCAAATTCTGAAGAGGCAATCACTCGGTAAACACCCGGGTTATGAATTGGGAAACGGGTTAAATAGAAGGTAAATGTTATTTTTTAAATGAATATCGTTCAATGCTAAGCAAATAATAATTCTGTTCAGGGCAGGGGGGCAATCTCGCATTCGTTACATTCGCTCGAGGGATCGTTTGCATCTGGCAATGAATGACGTTTTTTCTCTCTCTACTCGCTTTGTACCTACTACAGTTCAAGAATTGCGCTGTTGCTTTGAATTGAATCTTAGATTAGTTCGCAATCTAGTATAGACTCGTACTTTAGTCTATTAACTGATAGTCGACTGTATTTACCCTCTTGAAATTACTCGTTGAAGTTGTATGTTTAATTAGGTACCAGTTGGGGTTGAATCAGTGTTCATTGGGATTGCCACCTCTGTTCTTAGTATTAAATATCAATCTATTTCACAATGGAGATTAACGGCGGAGAAGCGAAGTCGAAGTACAGTTACTCGGTTTGACCAAAATTTTATGCCCAAGAAAAATGAGATTCGCGCTGAGGATCTGATTTGGTTTCAGGTACATTCGAACAATTAACAAATCAATAGTGATTTATTATCTTTATCTATGAAATCATTTCTGTGGCAATTGGGTTGTTTTGGGAATTGGGCTATTCATGGATTCCTGATTTTTATATATCAGCTAAAAGAGTGAAATTTTCTGTGCAAAACGTGGTTTAAAAGAAATATCATTGTCCTTAGATTTTTACATGAAGAATAAAAAATCGCTCTAAATCGCTACAATGACCGGTGGTACATGGGCGAATTGTAGCGATTTCGAGCAAATTTCGAGCAGTTTTAATTCGTGATTTAAAAATCGAAGAACAACGATAGAAAATTTTTGAAAAACACGTTCCGCTTAGAAAATGCATTTCAGATGATATAAAAACTGATATAGCTAAACAATCAAATTTCTAGCTAAAAAATCGGTGGTCAAATGATTACAATATTTGATTCTTTGTGCCGTGTCAAATAAATGTTTTGAAAAAAAATATTTGATTCTATTTCACAAAAAAATGACATCGTCAAAATGTTTTCTTATAGAAAAATCTTTTTGCATAAGTTCAAAAATTCATTCAGGGCCTGAAAAAAAGCAAACTTTGGGCCAAAATATGGTACAAAAATATGGTCGATGGCCTAGATTTGCGCAAAAACTAGAATAAATTATCTGACTGTGGTCCAACTTTAGAAAAAACGTTCCGAGAATAAAGTAAACAACATGACTATGGGCAAAAACCAGAGTAACTGATTCTAAAACTAGGGTCAAATGGCTCAAAAATGGGGTGAATGGTATTACCCTGGGCTGAAACAAAGATAAAGAGCTTGACAGTGGTCCAAAACTTCGGCAAACGGCCCAAAAATAGGATGTATGGGTCAAACTCACAAAATGTGGTAAAAGTACTTATTACAGTAGGCTGTCCCAAAAAAAAATCGATGTTGAAAAAGTCAAGGTGCTCAGCCCTAAATTGAAAGATAATATTATTTATAGCATTTTTGTAGAACATTTCGACTTTCTGAAAAATTGTTTTCAGGTTGCCCAAACGTGATTTATGAAAAAATGACTTTTTTCAGCTACAAACCCACTATTTTGCACTTTTTTCAATTCTGTTCGATTCCTAAACTTTTCCATATTTTTTTTTTATTTTTGTGGGGTTGTTTTTGAATATTTTGCATGGTTTGGTTCAGCATCGCGTTCAATTGTTTGGCTTCCAGAGCCCATTGAACATCACAAAAAAAAAAAGAATGTTTCTCATAAATTTTAGATAAAACCCTTCAAAACACATATAAAAATTTTTTTTGATAAAGAACTGAAATTTTTACTGCAAAGCGGGATTCAAGGCGAAAATTTACATGAAAAAAGATCCTTGATACCTTTTCGGGGGGCTGAGATATTGGCGTTTATACATGTGATGGAAAACTATGCATTTTGTCAAAAATACCTCTAAAGCTCAATATCTCCATTGCACAGTGTTTTATTTTGCCGTATGTGCATATAATTTCATAATAGTGATTCAAATGATGATTATAGCCATAAGGTATGTTCGGAGGAGTGTCAGGATATTCAAAAATGCATCTTTTAATGTAGAAAGATGGGTGATCAATCCACCTATGAGTGAGATAAAAACCATCTATTTAGGTTATTTTAGAACAAGAAACTTTACCGAAGACATCATGTTTCTATCTCTTATATATTACGAGCAACATTGAGTTTTCAAATAGATGGCACTAAAAATCACAATTTCCGTTTTTTCGCAAATTTTTCCGAATTTTTAAACCTTCTACTAAGTTATCAGCAATCTAAAAATGCATTTGTTTTCTAAACATTGTTATTTTTTATCTCCCAAAATAAAACAGTTATTCAACATATTTTTTAAACTGCATAGTTTTCCATCACATACAAAAATGCCAATATCTCAGCTCCACGATAAGATATCGAGTATCTTTTTCATGTAAACTTTCGTCGTAAATCCCGCTTTGCAATGAAAATTTCAGTTCTTGATCAAATTTTTTTTTATTTGTGTTTTGTAGGGTTTTATCTAAAAATTATTAGAAAAAAAAATTTTTTTTTGTGATGTTTAATGGGCTCTGGGAGTCAAAAAACTGAATGCAATGCTGAACTGAACCATGCAAAATATTCAAAAACAATCCCACATGAATAAAAAAATTTATGGAAAAATTTAGGAATCGAACAGAATTGAAAAAAGTGCAAAAGAGTGGGTTTGTAGCTGAAAAAAGTCATTTTTTCATAAACCACGTTTGGGCAACCTGAAAACAATTTTTCAGAAAGTCGGAATGTTCTACAAAAATGCTATTAATAACATTATCTTTCAATTTAGGGCTGAGCAACTTAACTTTTTCAACTTCGTTTTTTTTTTGGGACACCCCATTATTACAGGCTCATGTGAGTAACTCAAAAATAAGGTAAATAGCCTAACTAAGGACCAACACCAGGTTTAACAGAAAGAAATAATTCCTTCAAAAATCAGATGACTGAATCATAATCTGAATATCCAAGTCCGAAGTACCAAATCCCAAATCTGATCCTAGGTTCAGAAATTCACATTTCAGATACATGCATTAAGAACAAAAAATGAGGTTTCAGTAATTACTTATCAAACATAAGAGAGTTGTAACTTAAAATAAGCATTCCGGATTTCAAAACAAGAAATCTGAAATTATGATTTCAATTTTCAGATTTCTTGTTTTGAATTTTTGAGCTCTGGAATGCTTATTAGGGTGGGGAAAAATAATCGATTTTCCAGAACCAAGTTTTTTCCTTTTGGGGCCCCAAACAATCCTAAACTTACCGGAAGTCGATTGGTTTTGTCTCCGCTTGGCGCCTTGCTATTCCAATTTGTATAAAAATTTAAATGGGAAAACCTACTTTTTTGCATTTACCTTTATAGAGAGCTCAATAATGATCTAATGTAGTACATTATTAGATTAATTATGTAAAAGAATAGTACTTTAGATGCCTAACAAATTTGCAGAAGGCACTGAAGAGCTAGGATGACCCTGAGAAGGGCTATAGCTGTTCAAAGTTGAGTATTTCGATTTAAATGCAAAAATCTTGTTTTCTGCTAACATTACCAATGCACCGGTGTCAGTAGGATTGCCATCAGAAATTACTTGTCGTAACGAGTTTATACACTCAACTGGATCAAACAAACGAATTCAGGTCAATATTCTAGGCGTAGGTAGAATCTACAACGTGTTTTAGAGGTAACTTCTGATGGAAATCTGACTAAGGCCGGTACACTAACAGTGTTGGCAGAAAAATGACTTGCAACATAAATTTCGGCATACTCAACTTTGAACAGCTTCAGTATTTTTTTGAGACACCCTAGCTATTTGATGTCTTCGGCCAAGTTGTTGGGCATCAAAAAACCTACCATTTGAAGTCATGAAACCTATGGTTTGAGCCACTTTGAGCTTGTTAGAATGGAAAATGCAAAAACGTTGGTTTTTCTATACAAATCTCCATATAAATTTGATATGCAATGCGCCAAGCGGAGACTAAACCAATCGACTTCCGATAAATTTAGGGTTGTTCGGGGCCCCAAATAGAACAAAAAAAACTTGGTATTTTCCATATAACGATTCCCCACCCTAATGCTTATACTATATAAAGTTTGTAATCCGAGATTCGAGCTCAGATATGTAGAAAACTTCTAGATTTACAGAGTAGTAAACTTTAAATTAGTTTTACTCGAAACAATAAAAATATCACTTGATCCCAGCTCAGCCGTTTCTAGACATTTTTCACTAATATACAAGTCTTCTGAAGTGCTTAAGACACAGTCGGTGATGTTGTTTGTTTGAATTGTCGCAATCAAATATTCAAATATTTTTGAAACATAATTTTGAAACACTTTAATTTTGTTCCATCTTTCTCCCGATAGCCCTGTCAATCCGGGAACAGACGTTCAATCGCAATGAGTATAAAAGAGAGGTGAGGAGGAGAGTGAATTTTTCTAGTATTAGTAAATGCTTCAAATGTAAACCACTAGACGAACTCAATGCGAAACCCAAATAGCTACGTCACTATTTGGCATCAACTATGGGCGGAGGGGGCGAGCAGAGGAACGCGTGCAAGTGTTAGTAAGTTTCCTCCTCACCTCTCTTTTATACTCATTGGTTCAATCGCACAGTAAAATAAGCAAAAACAAGACTTTGACAGATGACGTACGATGCACGCTGAATTGTTTCCGCTCGAATTTTACAAGCTACACGCTTAAAACTTTTCATGACATGTTTGTTTATTCAATGAACACTATTTATTATCCTCATAAGAATTCAATTACTATAGAATCATTACGATATTTCTAGTTGTTGGTCAAGGCCAAATGCCCTATTTTTTATATGTTTAGTTTTGTTTCCCGATCCAAACTTTCATCTGTAGCTCCACAGAAACAATCGAACCCTGTTGACTGAACGGAAACAGAACCTCATGTTTCAGTCTAATATTAATTAGATAAAGTTAACAAATTGCTGTAACACCAGCAGACTGTAACTCGGGGCGTACGAGAGTACAGTACACGGTGAGCGTAGATACTGCTTTAGCGAACTTCAATTACCCGCAAAACTAGCAATGAAACCCATCGATCGGTGGGTTGCCCTCTGTATTTTTTTTTTGTTTCAACCGAATAAAAGTGCGATCCTCTCCAGCAGTATAGCGGGCGGGAAGCGCTGGGGCAGAGCGGCCGCCCACCAGCATATAGTAAATATGGTGCAGACGGGGTTTTGCAGATTAATCGCCGTGAACCACGAAAGAATAAATGCAGGCAAGTAAGGGAAAAAAATGCAACTACTGAAGAGAGCCGTTATCGGTGGAATGTGCAAACAATTATGCATTTTTATTTTCATACACAACACAGTCAACGCGGGCGATGGATGGCCGGATTTTTGTAGTTCATTAGTGCGATAATGAAAACAATTTACTCTACTTCGTTTGTCATAACATTCAAATTCACAACAAAAGGCAGCAGCAGCAGCAGGCGATGTGCGTCTTGATTTGCCGGCGTCTCGTAGACTTCCAAGTGGCATTATTAGCCAGTCTTCGAAAACAGTGTAACTAACGCCTTTCTGCCTACTGCGATGGATAATACACTGCTAAGACAAAAGGCGTAAAATATGTTATTAGAGAAAAATAAACACGCCATCCCATTTCGCACTCTCGATCAAACACCCGTATCAACATCGTGTATTCATTTCATGTGTGTCAAGAAAATGAGAATCATCCCTCGTACCCTCCCTACCTCTCTCCGAGCGCCTTTCCAGGAAAACTGCAGTGCCGCTCGTAGGTGTTGTTTTTATTTCAATTATAAAGTGTTTTCCCTCACAAATCGTGAGCTTTTGTATGCACAGTAAGGACGGGATGAGAGGTGGGCGAGCGGCGGAATGAATCGGATGGAAGAAGACCTCGCCAGAAAGAACCCGAAAACCCAGCCAGACGCTTATTAATTATGATATTATTCCCGGGTGGTGCGGCCGGAGCCAGAAGATCACTATCGGAGAGAAGAACCTCGGCTCGGAGGTGTCTATGGAAAACAGATTGCCTTACGGCAGGGCAGTTTTCCCGGAGCTTTCTCCTCCGCGTCCGCCTCACTTCGGTAAGAATGTTGCTGTTGCGACACGGACGTACACACATACACTCACGGTTACCGCCATCACTAATAGGTTCACATCACCTTAGTGTCTCTTCCGTCTACTCAGTCGCTAATGTTTAACCACAGACGGTTTCAGTGCAGTGACTTGGGGGCCGGTCCTAAAGCACGTGGTCATTTTTTGGTAAATTTTTATATTTTAATATTGAGTAACAAACTAGAAATATTGGTATGGTACCTATATTTAAATAAGTGGGAAAATTGTTCGTTACACGTTTTTTAATAATTTGAAGACAATCAAATTCAAAACAGAATATTTGTTATATTACTAATCACATTAAGCCGACGTCCGCAAAGAATGTACGGATTAAACACCAAGTTTCCACGAAATCATCAGAAAAAATGGGCTTTTTTGCTTATATGAAATCTATCAGCAATGGAAATACACTAAAGTCGCTTTTTACGCGGTGGATACGTGCCGCGTTAAAAAAAAAACGCGTAAACTTAGGAATCCGTGTAAGTTCTGCAATCCGAGTGAAGAGAATCCGAAATCCGCGCAAAAAATACCGCGTAAACTCCGGAATCCGCGTAAAAAAACGCGTAAATTCCGGAATTCGCGTAAAAAACACCCGCGTAAAAAGCGACCTTAGTGTATAATGAAATTGGTGAAAAATATTCGAGATTTTGTTAAAAAAAAAACAGGTTCCGCACCGCTCCCATATTCATCTCTCCACCTAAACTCATTCTTTGATTCGATGGAAAACGAAAGAACACGAAAAAGGCACGGATATGAATAAATGAAAAAAAATACAGGTCGGACTCGATTATCCGGGGACTCGATTATCCGGAATTTTATTTTTTTGGTGTCCGTATTCAATTTTTTTTCGAAATTTCGCCTTTACCATCCCTTCTGGCGTATTTGTTACCATTTAGGTCACTTTCGGCATGTTTGGGACCTGTTCGAATTGAGTGAAAATAATCAATGTCCAATTTATTTTTTTTTGCTTCTTAAGATTTTACCACTTTTCACCTCAGAAATAATTTCTGGTTACGCCACTGCATCATACAAGTGAAATAAATGAAATAAATGAAAGAAATATATATTTTATGTTCGTTAATCGCAAAATTTCAGTATTTTGTGTGTGATTCGATTATCCGGAAAACTCGATTATCCGGAATGAAAAAAAATTTGATTTTCCGGATAATCGAGTCCGACCTGTATAGGGTTGTATCTGAGACATGTCCGCGTTAGCGACGTAGGACTACGCAAATTGTCCACCAATAAGTTGCCGAAAATGAGTGAGCTCGGCTTTCCAGATTCAACCATCCCCAGCTGCTTGTTAGGGAAATCAGATTTTTTTTTTGTTTTCAAAAAATAGTAGAAGAAGTAAAAACCGTAAAGGAGTGGTATCCAAGACACGACCAACTGAACAGTGCGGCAGGAAAAAATCGAAAATATTCAAATTTAAATATTGGGTTAATTTATATGAATAATGACCTATCACAGTTAACAGTGTGTTTTGTTAGGTTTACTATAAGGTGGTGTATCAGAACATCGGAATTATTTAATTGCTAATTTGATTTTCACTCAAAAGGTGCCGAAGAAGATTTTTAGGGGGGCAGAATGTCTTTTGGTCATGTCAAAATGTCTCTACAGAATGGTCTCTAGCAGCGAAATCCGGGAAACGGAGGTCCACGATTTGCACGTACGCTGAACGTAATTAAATTTGTCCGCGCAAAGATTTCTCGTAGTCCAGTACGTTTCATCAGAAAACTTACCAAGGAAGCCAACATTGCTATAAAATAGATGCAAAGAATCTTCATAGAAGACTTCACGCGTCTTTCATAGCTACAAACTTAATAAAAAAACAAGTCCATCAGTAAAAAGTAATAATAACAAACAACAAGACAAAAGCGGAAAAAACCAGTGTAGAAATGTATCAACTTACGTGAGAGTGTCGCATAGTAATTGCTCGCCGGGCTCGTCGCTTCAACGTTATGTTTTCGAGAATACTTCTTCTAGTCTCTCAAGTCTCCCAGTGTTGCTGCTCCCAAAATTCACAGGAATGGCTAAAAACCTATAATCTTTCATTTTTCTCTAGTTTGAGCTTTAGGGCCACACCTGTGTTGACCAGTGTTATTCTCAACGTAGTAAAAACAGATAAGAAAAGAGGATCTGTAAAAATCCTCTCGTATACTTCTTCCATTTGAAGCTTATTTTCGAAAATGTGCATTTAATGCTAATTTTTCTCACAACATGTTAAGGGTTTATATTATTTACAAAAACAAGGCTGCCTTCTACAACTCACTTCTGACTATTTATTTGCAACCAAAACATAAAGTCAAAACCCTCAAGAAGGTCCTCTATTTACTTTCCAAATACTGGTTTTATTGACATTTAATCTTCAGAAGACATTTAGTATATAAAAGCCGTTATACACTTTTCAGTTATACACTTTAGAGAAATGGTGTAATCAGTCATAGATAATTCTGCCTCACTAAACCTTTCCAAAGAAACTTTTCTTCTAACTCCTAATGTTTTGAAGATGTCATACCATGATGCTCCGGGCCTTCCGATACGAGGTGCCAGTCCTGGGCCAGACGTGAGGACAGAGTGGAGACTTTGTTTTGCTCAACACCTACCAGCGATAATCCTAGTTAATATAGAATCCTAGTTCTCCCGTTATTTCTGGCAGAACTACCATTTTCAGTACTGTTGCAGCTAGAATAATAAAAGAAAAAGGAGAACCTTTTGTATCAAAATTTCGAGAGAAACTTCCAGTGGAGAAAAAGTTTGAAAGACTAGGAAATGGTGAGGAAAGTAAAATATTTTTGATATTTGTACCGGGCGCTGTCGAAAAATAACTCTAAGAGGAAAAGTGAGGGTTCAGTTACACGTATATTGCGTAGTTTTTACCACTATCAATAACGTTTTGACGAGTGGTAGAAAAAAATAAGCTACTCAATCATATAATTTTGGTGCGCGTAAAAGTGCCTAACATATCCGGACATGTTCAGTAGTGCTAGAGATATGCCTGTATAACGATGCTTCCACCAAAGACGGAAAATCCAAAATCACCTGCTGTGAAAAGTGAGCTACAATGTCCAGTGCTCACATAGGAATACGTAAAACAAAAACCTGGCCAAAAGTATTCTAATGAGTTTGTCTCCTAAAATTAAGCTTAAAATTTAGACATACATACTTATTATTTACAGGATTTAATCTATTGAGATCATTTAGCAGTGATATGACTTCCTCTTCTATTGCCCTGAAGTTAGGAAGAAGTTTTAACAAATTTAGCAAGAGCTTGTTCTGTTGAACATTTTTTTTTCAATCAAAGATTCTGCTGCTTTTGAAGCGAATGATTTAAAAATTCGCTTTAGAAGGATCGTCAGATATGCTCCTAATAATGTTGAAAACCGCAGAGCTCCCAACAGGTCTATGAATCATGTGTACTCAACTCGTCCAATGATACATTTTCTCTTATCATTCGCGTTTTGCGTCTTTTGCTTCGATCACTGCGAACAGCAAATTCTTTGCTTGGACGACCTGAACGTGAGGCTTCCGACAAACTTGAAAATTTATGGTTAAGCTCAACCAATTTTGTCGTTTTCGAAGCCGTTATCTTTTGTTTGAACTGACTTTTGAAGCGACTCAGTTGTCATCTTAGAGATCGAGTATTTCTTGGAGGATATTCAAGGGTTTATTCAGCTTTTCCTCCAGAAACAGAAACTTTTTCTTAATTCAATATTCAGAGTTTTAATCAATCGACCCGAATACCCTATTCCCGGAGAAAGGTGGGAAGTTATCGCAAAATCTGGAATTTAAAATCGAATTTTCACAATCGATGATTGTCGTACATCTATTGTGAAAATCTGGTTTGTTTAATTCCAGATTGTGCGATAACTTCCCACCTTTCTCCGGAAATAGGGTTATGGTTAATGTGATTATTCAATAAAAAAAATATTCAGCAAATCTGAACGTCCCAGCTTCATATTGATCACAATTACGAATGGGTGAGGATGGGGCAGAACACTTAAATTTTCCGATGATGGGTGAATTTTTACTGGGACTTGCTGGGGATCTAAACAAATATTTTTTTTGTGAAAATTTTGTGAATCAAAAGAAACTGAAAAACACGTGTTTTTACAACACATTACCGGCAAAATTTTACATAACATACCGCTCATATTGAATTTACACACAAGAATCATCTTAAAGTTACAATAACACCAGTGCACAGTGGTCCAATAGGGCAAAAGTGGAACTTAATTGCATAGCGCCTTTCACCTTCATCCTAGCTTAGAAGTGTCTTCGGAACAATTGTTTGTATGAATGACCCACATAATCGCAAATCGTCAAAAAGTATGAAAAGTTTACTATACTAAAAACTAAAAAAAAAAACTTTTTTGTGTTAAGAGATAGAAGAATAGTTTGTTCGGCAAAGTTGTAGAAAAATAAAAAATATGAAACTTTGTTGAATAAATGAAAACCTTATCTTTTATTGGTACAAAGTTA
The DNA here is from genome assembly GCF_029784165.1 of Wyeomyia smithii. Lineage (NCBI taxonomy): Eukaryota > Metazoa > Arthropoda > Insecta > Diptera > Culicidae > Wyeomyia > Wyeomyia smithii. The sequence continues at coordinate 25,105,750 of NC_073696.1, read as the reverse complement.
TAAAGTATATAACAAGGAACTTACTTAAAAGTTAGTTTTTGTGCTTAACTTTTGTAAGTTGCATTTTAAACGAAAGTATTGCTCGAAGGAGTTGTTAGGGAACACAAGACACACATTTTTTCCAAAGACCATAAATCTCCAGGACATTTCCTTACAAAGTTATATCATATATCAAACAATAAAAATTAGATGGATTGGGACTGTTTGACATCATGATTCCACTTGCTACTTTTTAACCTACACGTTCTTGAAGTTATCGAAAAAATAAGCTAAAATATGATATAACTTTGTAAGGAAAAGTCCTGGAGATATAGTTTTAGGTTTAAGATTATTTATTTTCTAGCTCATATGCGGTAGCTTAACGAATCAGTGTTTACAATGTATTGGCTTTTAAATTTAAAAAGAAGCGAATTCTGTTAGAAGGAGTGATCGTTACGCCCGATTTACTGGGGTTAGTATGGCATTGCCATTTTCTGGTTGGGAGTTTTAAGGTTGGGAGTTGCAATTGTTTTTAATGATGTGATTTACATAAAAAATAAAACTGACTTATCTCTAATAACTGATAACTATTCGCTTATATCTAATATCTAAAAAATTACTTAATTTTTTCGATTTTTTTTTTGCACTGCTTAAGTTAAAAGTATGTATCGTGGCAGAGTCTCGCTATGAGTGCCGCGTTGTTTCCGCTTTGTGTAAGTTTTCTGTGTCTCCAGTATGCTCGTCAATCAGCACATAGTGGGTTGGGTATTCTGATGAATATACAAAAGATTTTTTTTTCAAACGTTAATGTTGGCATTTTTTATGAACATGTATAGTTCTGACATATACTGGAAACCACCGCTTCCCAGAATATCTCTAACGGGAACGTTCGGTTGTCTTCCTCGGGCCCGGAGGGAATCTGTTAGCTTGGACCTAGCACCAAAGAATTCGGTACACGACCAAACAACATGCTCGATGTCATGGTAGCCATCGCCACAAACGCAGTGCTTACTGTCTTCAAGCCCTATTCGAAAGAGATGCGTGTTTAACGTGTAGTGATTGGACATAAGTCTTGACATCACGCGAATGAAGTCCCGACCTACATCCAACCCCTTGAACCATGCTTTCGTCGATACCTTAGGAGAAATGGAGTATAGCCACCGTCCCAGTTCATCTGAATTCCATGATAATTGCCAACTATTGAGTGTTCTCTGACGCAAAATACTATAAAATTCATCATAAGCAAAAGGTCTTTCATAAATATCGCCATCAATAGCAACCACTATACGCCGAGGACCTTCGCGCGTACAGCTCAGAGCACTCTTTGTCCCACCACTTGGTAGGAGGACGCCGTCTTATCGTTACCCCGGGTATCGGTTTCGTCTGAGCTTGAGTCGTGGCGTCGATGATCAAGCCAGAAAGGAGCGCGTATTCTTCCTCCGGAGGAAGTTCCTCGTAGGACGCGATGGATTCCACAATAATCGTCTTATAAGACTCCCAATCAATATTACGTGTGAGGTCATACGCAATATTGACTGGATCCGTTGGAGTTGACCCATTAGCAATTGAGATAACGATTGGTAGGTGATCACTACCGTGGGGATCATTGATTACTTTCCACCGGCAATCTAACGCTAGTGATGTCGAGCAAAGGGATAGGTCAAGCACGCTTTCACGTGCTGGAGGATTAGGTACACATGTCGCTTCCCCAGTATTCAAAAGTGTCATATTGAAGTCATCGATTAAGGAACAGATTAACGAAGATCGGTTGTCGTCGTACAGCGACCGCCATTGCGAACAGTGAGAGTTAAAATCTCCCATTATCAGAAAAGTTGCGGGAAGCAATTCTGCTATATCAGAAAGTTGCTTCTGTTCAATCCGCGCGGCTGGAGGTATATATAGTGAAACAAGGCAAAGATCTTTTCCATTCATATTGGTTTGAATGGCAACGACTTCAATACTCGAGATCGAGGGGAGGTTGATTCTGAAGGAGGAATAGCACTTTTTAATCCCTAAAAGTACCCCTCCACCGTGTGAGTCTCGATCTCGACGAATAATGTTAAAATCGTGGAAATTGAGTTGATCGTTTGAATTGAGAAAGGTTTCACAGAGCGCGAATGCGTCACAATTGTATGTATTTATCAAATGAGAAAATAAATCGAATTTGGGGATGATACTTCTGCAATTCCACTGTAACACAGTGAGAAAATTCCTAACCTCTTTCGACGTATTAGTCATCGAAAGATATGATAGCTGAAATGAGGGGCCAAGTTGCTGCAAGTTGCTTCAAAAAGGTTTTCACTGTAGGGAGAAGGGCAAGAAGAATATTTCAGAGAGGATCTGGTATATTGATTGTTTTAAATATAACAGTCCACAATATCAAAGAACTTTATAAACCCTGTTTCTTTTTTATTCTCTGGTCGGGAAATTGGTGCACAAGTGGTTTTTGGTGACCCGGGAAGCGGTGGGTACTCCTGGTTTGAATTTAAATTAAAACCGGGGGGTACCTGCTTCGGTTTTTCCTCACCGCTTCCCTTACGTGTTGTTTTATTTATCATTCCGCTAGGGGTTATCTTACGACCTTTACGTAAAAGATTAGGAGAGTTAATCATTCTCCTCTTCCTAGATCCTTCGGGCAAAGCATAAGAACACCCTTCGTCAGATGTACCCTCATCGGTGGGCAAAAAGGAGAAGATGTTCCCTGTCGACGGTGGCTCAGCTCTCTTCAGCATTTCTGCGAAAGAGCGCTTTGATCGTTCCTTGAGGGAACGCTTTATTTTCTCCTCGCGCTGTTTGTACGCGGGACATGCCGAAAGATCATGCCGAGGGCCCTCGCAATAAAGACACTTCTCAGTGTCTTCGTTGCAGACGGTCTCAGCGTGATTGTTTCCGCACTTACTGCAGCGTGCCTTGTTGCAGCAGTAGGTGGCTGTATGACCCAACTGCTTGCAGTTCTGGCAGTGCATGACCCGCGGTACAAAAAGGCGTACAGGCAGACGAACCCTGTCTAGAAGGATGTAGTTCGGCAATGCAGATCCAGCAAAGGTCACCCGAAAGGAATCCGAGGGGGAGAATTTCTTCTTCCCTTCTTCGATGGATACTGAATGTAATTGCTTACAATCGAGTATCTTTACACTTTGCATCACAGAGTTTTCAAAACAGCCCACTCCGTGACGCAAAATGTCATCGACAGTGAGATTCCCCTCGGTAACCACACCGTCGATCTCTACATCCTTGGCAGGGATGTACACGCGATACTCTCTCGTGAAGAGCTCGCAGCCAGCAATCGCGTTTGCTTGCTCCAAGCTATTCACGACAACTCGCAGTTTGTTCGGCCTAACCTTTGTAATTTCGGTTACGTCCGAAAACTTTTTAACCAGGTCTTTGCCAATTTGAATAATGTTCAAAGGCTTTTTTATTGGCCTGAAGAAGACAACGTAGGGACCTTTCGAGTTATCTGGGTAAGCTTTTACCCTTATTTCTGGTACCCTTGGTACAGGGCTAGGTAAAGGGGAGGGTATATGGGAAGGTACAGGGGAATTGATGGGGGAGATTTCAATCTCTTCCCCATTTGCTTCGATATCCAGGAATAATTCCATCTGCATATCATCCATTTTATTCAAATTGGCGGGAGCAATTTGCTCTACCGCAAACTAACGGTAAAATATAACGGTCAAATTATTGGTAATTAAATGAAAAAACAATTTGCCAAAATAAGATTATTTGAATACAAAAAAAGACAGCCGTAAATGAAATACTAAAAATAATAATATTGAAAGTGAATACTTCACCAAACTTTCGGGGTTGCTGCCTCCACGACCAGCTAACTGGATTAATCCTGTGATGAGTGACGTGGCAGAATAAAAATACTCCAACTGCAGGTTGAACAAAGCGTCTCGGCAAACTGAACAATGCTCCAACAGCGGCTGCAAAAATCGTCACCGCCGCTTGTGGGTATCCGGCGCCTGGCGGCGCGGGGGGAACTGCTCCTTCTGCTGGCTTTTTTTATTGTCACTGCACCGAAAACACAAGCAGTACGGATACCGTCTGCGCACAATGTCGAAATCTTTTCTCCGGCTGCTGGACGGCTATCCGCACCGGCACCGAAAAGCACAAGCGATAAACGCACCGACCGAATACAAAGCTGTATTGTTTTATCGGGTGATCAGCTAACGGAACGTTGAAAAATGCTTCCTTTCTCGGCGATAGCAGAGAAGCGAATGACTGGAGATATATGACCTTTGGCAAAATTATGTGTTTTGTGTGCCCTAACAATTCCTCCGAACAATACTTACTTACTCTACTTTGTTGGCTAACGGACCGTTCACCGGTCTAGGGCCGAACGAATAAGAGATGTCCAGCTTCTTCTGTCTTGGGCAGCCGCTCTCCAGTCTCCTCGTAGACCAGCAGATCGTGCATCTTCTTCCACCGCGCACATCCACCGCGTGCGAGGCTTACCACGGAGTCGACGGCCTCTTCCTGGTTCTCTACTGAAGATAGTTTTGGCGGCTCTCCCTTCAGGCATCCTGGCTACATGTACCCACTGAAGCCTGCCCCGCTGTATTACCTTCACTATATCAGCATGTTTGTATACCTGGTACAACTCGTGGCTCATGCGTCTGCGCCACACTCCATCTTCTAGTTTACCGCCAAGTATCGATTGCAGAACTTTACGCTCAAAAACTCCGAGCACTCGTCGATCAGCTTCCTTCAGCGTCCATGCCCTCCGAACAATACTTTCGTTTAAAATGCAACTAACGAAAGTTAAGTACAAAAAACTAACTTTTGAGTAAGTTCCATGTAATATACTTTATAACTTTGTACCGAAAGAAGATAGGATTTTTATTTGTTCAACAAAGTTTCATATTTTTGAATTTTCTACAACTTTGCTGAACAAACTATTCTTCTATCTTTTCACAAAAAAGTTAATTGTTTTATTTTTAGTATAGTAAACTTTTCATACTTTTTGACAATTTTCGATTATGCGGGTCATTTATACAAACAATTGTTCTGAACACACTTAAGCTAGGATGAAGGTAAAAGGCGCTTTGGAATTAAGTTCCACTTTTTGTCGTATTGGACCACTGTGCAGTTGAAGTTTATGTTTTCGGAAGAACGATTTGTGACTTATTCATGCGCTCTGAACAATACCAAGGCGAAGAAAGAAATAACTGATATACAGGGTGTCGCCTTGAAAGTGATGCACTTCATTTATGACATTGAAGTAAAACAAATCAACCTTTCTTCTTTGGTTCTTTTGGCATTGGTATGGCAAATTTTTTACCTTTAAAATAAAAATAAACTTTCTAAAATTATCACAAGCCGCACGCACGACTTCGATCTGCATTTTTTCTCAGATCGGTTCTTAAAAGTATCCAAAGTCATATCGGGTCATTCAGAGGTACTGATAAAATACGGAGATTTTTCCTCGCACCACTTCTGAACAACTAATGGCTTATGTGCTGGCGAAGAATCCTGTTGAATGCAGAAACTCAATGCAGCAAATGGTCCTTAATGACGTGTTGTGGATAATACGCTTTTTTGATTTTCACGACGCTGTCAATAAATAGCAGTGGCAATCTTTTTCTGTGGGATATTGCTCCCCAAACCATCACAGATGAAGTATTCTGGAATCGTTCGACTCCTCTCTTATCTCGGAGACATGTTCCATGTTAATGACCTTTTCTATGTTGTAAGCTGCGTGCGTCTTCACTCTTCAGTAGCAATCGAGATCTGGCAACTCTGTCGTCAATATTTCTGCGAGATAATCCTGTAATCTTTTGTTTCTTGAAAGCTCCGCACCCAAGGTCAATTTTGCTTATTTTATGCATAGTGTAATGACTCATGTTCATTTCACGAGCCATTTTTCTCACAGGTTTGGCTGGATTTCAACGGATACGTTCTTTAACCGCTTTGATCACCGCTGCAGTCCGCACACTTCGTTTTTTACCGTACCGTCCTGTACACAAGCTATCTGCTCAAATTCAGATATGTCAGCTTTCTTCTGATCTGTGTGTTGCTCATTCCTTCAAGGTACATGATCTTGATTTGTTCTCTAATCGAATCCATTGCAATTTTTCCTTTGAAAATAGTGAAATACTAGCTTTATCACTTAAAAGTGAGCTACAAAAATGTGTCACAACCAAAACAAACACAGTTGACTGTGTGGGAGGCACTCAAATATGTGTATCACTTTCACAGTGACACCCTGTAAAAGCACATGAACCCACTTTAACCATGGTAGCATTGCTAGATTTCCAATTTGCGCCCCTAACTTTCAGATGGACGTTGTCCTATGTCAAAAATATAGGCCGTATTGTGTTCCAGTGTGGATTCCTGAAATAACCCCAAGTTTGAATATTGAAGAAATTGTTAGGCGTTTCCGGCTCTTCTCGGCATAAAAAATTTCAGGATTTAGAATCCATCCATAGGTATTAGATAGAAAAAGTAATATGGATGTATTTCAAAGAAAGGATGAAAGATGGATTCTCAAGAATCTTTTACCCATATTAGATAGCAAAATAGCATCTGTGGTCGGTTTCCGGCCTTGGGGTATCATTTCGCTCCCAGATATATATATTTATTTGTTGGCATTTGGTCATTTTGGGCTGTTTTTTAGAAACTGAAAAACGCTGGATTCAAAAACGGTGAATGGAAATGAATTTTAAATTAACATACAACAATATCGCACGCTAGCCTTGGGGCTAATAGCGGCCTCGTTCAACTAGACTAGTTGAAAGAATTCGTTATCGATATTATTTTCTTGGCACATTTCGCATGTGTAGAAAAAGTACAACGATACACCGTGCCCCAGTGCTGAGTCGAGAAAATTTCCAGCTCGAAAAGATCCTCGACTCGATCGGGAATCGAACCCGATATCACAACCGTGTGGGAGAGCTAGCCGACCAACATCGCTAACCACAGAACCACGGGGACCACAAACAAGGGCTGTTTTACAGAAACCGGAAAACGCCATCTTGGAATTCAAAATGACGGCTTTAGCAGATTTACAGTATCTGGGTATCATCCGGTTACGGAAATATCTTTTTTGTAGGGAGGTAGTCGGCCGACACAAGACCACGTGGTTCATTCCTTACATCGCTTCATCTCTCAATTATCACCTGATTTAGGAATGACCCCCTAGCTAAGCGGGCGAGTCGATTAAATAGATGAAAAATCGAGAACACAGTGTAGGCAATTTGTTGATGACGCGTTCGTGATTGCATCGTTCATTAGTGAGTCGCTTCTTTCGCACTCTAATTATACACACTCCACTTCTGTAGTGAGTGCCTGTGCGTCATCTGGGCGATGATCTCTGCTCGGATGCCATGTAAATTCATAATATTTCGTTTGCCCGTTAGATCTACGGATCTGCCTACGCCTTCCTACATCCGTCAACTCTACCCTAATGAGTGAGAATCGATGTGACTCCGTATATGTGCTAACGTAATACTTAACTAATCATATCCCGCACACTGCGATGACAGACAAAACGACCTCCATCTCCGACCGAAGCCACCTTCGATTTCAACTGTCAACGTTAATTTGCGAAATCGCCAACTGATTTCGCGAACCGCTCTTTATCCTGCTTCCGCACTGTCCGCTCATGCGAAGATCAAAGCCCTGCTGCTGCTGCTGCTGACGATTTGCTGACTACCCGCACCTTCTTCATTCGAATCGTTCATTCGATCAGGCAAATAAAAGTGAAATTCGCAACCGTCGAACGGGGCACTGTAAACCGAAACCGTTTTCTGCAAAAATAGAAACCCCTTTCCACACCACACCCCACCCAGAGGGAAATGTATCGAATGTTGCACAAGCCTTCCGATCCGGTGTTACGGAGAAGGACCGAGCGGCCCGGCGTTGCTGCTCTCCGGGGCGGTCGACTGAATGCGTGTCACTTTACACCCAGTGTCGGGGGTTCGCAATTTTTCTAATTCCGCCGGGATATCGGACCCGATTGCGCGCATTTTACCTCGAGTTTTGTTGCCGCTTCATTAATTTTTATTAATTCCAGTGCCAACAATGTGCCCCCCCCAATTTTTCAATTATAACAAACGCATTGAAGGTAGATTTTCGGTTTATTATTTTTTTTCTTTTCTTGCCTTCAAATATTGACAGACGCAGAGCTCCGGGAAAATCTTCGTTGGAGGTAGAACCGATTCGTCGAAACGAAAGCGGAGAAAAAAGTGGGTGCAAACCCATCAGAAATATACGACAACGGCGCAGCCGAAAAAAAATCTGAATATGATACGCTAGCCAAACAAAAGAAGGTACCTTAAGAACTGTCGATGGTAAAAAGAGATGAACAGGAAATTTAATCTTAAATTATTAAAAAATTATGCTGCTGCGGGGCCTCCGCCATGGATGGCGGTTCGGTTGCATGATTTAGCATATGCCCATATATTATTGAGGGGACCGTGTCCAAAACCAAGTGACATAACCACCAAGAAAGGAAGCGAAAAAAAAACAGCCAGCAACAACAACGACAACCGGTCGGTTGAGGACCTGCACGGCCTGGCTGCTGGATGGATGGATGGATGGATGGAGTTGCAGTTACTATGCGGTGCGGTGTGCGTTTCGTTATCGAAATCACCGATGTGGGCTTCCTCTTGCCAGGAGGCCAGGCCAAGCCCGGCCAGGAGAGCGTTTTTGATGAATCAATGAATGAATGAATGACGATAAGGTAGCGCGCGCGTGGAGAACTGGAACAGTTTTCTACAAGAGTCTTGTCGCAGCGACGCAGCGCAAGGATCGGGTTTCGACCGCAACAATGAACGGGGATTAGGCGAAAATCGATGCACCCACTCTGCGGCGCTGCGGCGGGGCGCGGCGCTCCGGTTTTGGCAACGTGAAAGCAGAAACGGGACAAAAATGCAGTAGGCTATGCTCAAGTATGTCACAATCGATTGTCTTCCAAAAGTGAAACTTGTTAGTGCAGTTCGGGTTCGGTGTTTTCCGGTGAGTTTGCGGTTGATATCGAAAACTTTAACGGTTAGTAAGATTTTGCTCGAAGAAGCGCTTTCAACATATTTATTAACTTGTTCGATTACAGCTCTATCAGCGGGAAATGTTTTACATGGCAAACAGGTAAGCATTTATACTGATGAAGTTGTCGCTATTGTGGAAAAAGCTGGAAAAAGAGTATTTTCTTTATATAAGACTACCGTACTGCAGCAAATTTCGAACACTTAAGCTATTATGAAGAAGTTACACTACATTCCCTATTCTTCTATTTTCGTAGCGTGGCGTAAGCACGGTATATTTCGTAGATTTCAGACTGGTGACTGAAACTTCCACTCAGATTGTATGAGGTATAATGTTTGGGAGTAACATTTGAACCAATTTGAGATTAAGTAGGCTCGATAGTAATCATTGCTGGCCACGCCCATCTTTACCGTAGCTTGGGGATATTGTAGAGGATATTTCGCCCCATCATTTTCATTCCAAAACCGTACCAGTGGCATACGGACGCTAGGTGTTAGCCGTTGAAAAGGAGGAAATAGTACCGATCATCTCGTGCCGGCTTCACCCGTAATGCTGGCGGCTGTTAGTAGTACATGGCTACTGCAAAAGTACTAAAATGGTTGGAGTTCTGCCCGGAATAACAAGAAAACAAAAATCATCGGCAACTGGCACCTTTTGGTGCCTAAAAGTGTTGTAATTGAAGTGGCTAGTTGAATTTTCTCTTTTACAAAACGTTGCTGATAGCGGGGAAAGCCTTGCAAATAAGTATATTTTTCTTGGTGTTCATTCATCGATAGCGGCCGGTGCAGCTTTCAAAAGAGTTTTTTTTTTCTTGCCATTCTCTTCTTTTCAATGCGCCTCCTTTTTTCCGACTAACTGACGAAACCTTGATATAAAAGGTATCATGGGACGGGGTGAAATTGATCAATTTTTATAACAATTTCCAATTAACTAGCTTCGTGTTAATAAATAATAAAATAAATTCAATAATTCTATAAAGTACTATAAGTAAATTGGGGTGAAATTGATCACCATTGAAATCCATACATTCTTTTGGCAATGTGCTGCGATATGCTAAAGATGAATGATGATTTCCGTGCTGAAAAATATCATTTACAGCTAGTTTGAAAACGAAAATAACGATATTTCAGGTTAAAATTTGTTTATTTTGGAACAAATGTTTTTCAAATTCGATCTGCGTAGTGTAGATGCCAATATAAATGAGGTTTCATTCGTATATTTTATTTATATTAATTATTGTTCAAAGCGCTCTAATGTCTCAGCAAATGAAAATGCGCTGTTAGATACAAAATATAGAAAAATACCGTAGTCCTACGCATGCGGTCGTTTCTTTGATACCTTTGATGTTAAAAGTTTAGAGTCACAAGTTTACTCATGCGGCTAAACAAATCATACCTCCAAGACCACCAAGAGGAACGATTAAATTTACATAATAACTGTTTTCAATATAACACACTTTGCCAAGTTCATATGTATAGTTTTTATGTACCAATATGTTCTCATTACCACACAATACATTTCGGCACTTTTTCCACCTGACAGGTTATTTAAGGGATATTTTTCTAATAGTGTTTTAGTTATTTTCATCGTGCGTTCCGTAAATTATAACTCAAGTGAATTTTCAATTTTTGACATGTGCAGTAGCCGTAGTCGATTATTAGTGTGTTCGTGTTTGCAATTCCGTCTTGTTATTTGTGTCACGTCATACGCCTATAACCTATAACCTAATAAAGTTTTTATGCACCTGGGATTCTTATTCGTGATATTTTCAGTCTGAAATATCCGTAATCTTTAACAGTTTATCATATACAGTTCAATTTATATGCTAATAAAAGATCAACACAATATTATTGTGGACGAAACTATATTCCGATTTCGATTTGAGAATGCAAAGTTTACGCAAAACAGGGCACTTTTTTGTTACACCTTCCACAGTATGCCACCCTCAGACGTTGTCCTACGTTGGAAAGTTAGCACAGTTCGATGCAAAGGTTTGTTTGAAGAAAGGACATCGTATTTAAATATTTATGTTTTATTTAAAAAAAAATTCAACACATCAGAAATCTTCTATCAACTTTTTGAACGAGCACAAGTACAACAGATAATTCAAAACTCATTCATTAATCATTGATTAAATCATAAATTTGCAAAATTGTCAAAACAAAAAAAAGATTATGCAATGTTTCCATTTAATTCCACTGCTTTTTGTAGTAGAATATAATCAATAAGAAGTTTCGGTTTGAGCTTGAAAGACCGCATATTTCGTAGTTGCTTCTTACATGATGGATTTTAGCTAGTAAAGTTCTTTGTAAAAATCGACAACGGCCACGTACATAAGGTCGATTAGGGGAATTAGGGGCTTTAGGGGCACCACCTTCCTAATAATTTGCCGCTAACGGCCATAACGGGAAGAAAGGTTACTTTGTCACCGTGGTCAGTGATTTCCATATTTTTACCTTTCCCTCACTATATATTGTCACTATTGCTCTTCTTTACTAAACCTCGTAAGTTATTTTTCCAAGTATCGGCAACTATAACTGCCTGGAGAGGCATTCTCATTCAACCGTGTATTATTTTTTCTCTGGAATTTAGCGTGAGAGAAGGATCATGTAGGGGATGGGAGGAAGCCTGATAATGAACCATCGCGTGAGAGTTCCATTAGCATCAATCGATCTGCTACTAATCAACCATCTGCTAAGATTCGAACTCATGACCATTCGCTTGTCAAAGCGGGCTCTGTAACTTTGAGGTTACGAGTTCACCTACCTGCTAAGGCGCACATAAGGAAATTTATTTAATACTACAAGGTATACAGCCCTAGGGGTTGTATGAAATGGTGACGTATGACTAAATGTATATATTATATGCTGCGATAAACTGTTCATAGGCAACACTACCATTTACTACCATTTATATTAACGACCATCAAGTTATTGTAAAACTAACGATGCATGAATACAAAATTTTACACTAGTAGTAGTTGCGAAAATTCTCATAACGTGCTACAGAATGCTGATGATCGCACCATCGTTAGCATTGAAGATTTTGCTTGACCGCGCATAATAAAGTGTGCCCTCCAGTAGCTGTGCCAGCTAAATATCCTGCAGCGTACGATGATAACTGTTGCTGCCGTATGCAAAATAAAGGTAACATGTTTCGCAGTGCCTGGAAGATGACTCGTATGCAGCTCTCGTTTCTCAATGTCGCGTACCTCTAACAGCTATACCCCACTCGCTATTGTGTGACAAACTAGACTGAAGCTGAATTTTCTACACGCAGTCTTTTGTATCGAGTTCAGCGTAGATTTTTGCCATGAGGGCGTGGCCACGCAGTTTCGAGAAAGAGAAACGGAACAGAACACTTTGTTGAGTCAAAATATGTAGGCAGTGGAATTTATTCCGTCCATGTTATTGTTATCTGTGCTCGGAAAGCAAGCCAATAGCGAGGGAAATGTATGGGAAAGCTTGATCTTGGAACTTTTCACCATTTTTCACTATTAAGCAGTAAAGCAACAATGTTAAACATTATATCAGACAATTGTCACACATTTTACCTATCTATATAAATGACTAAGATGCATTAAGTCGTTCGCTAGCTATAACAGTTTGAAATCTGACGCAACATTTGCCAGTTTCCTTTTTCAATTTCACAAAATGTAGTATCTAGTATAGAAAACAAAGACGTAGTCCTACGTCAAAAACAAAGAAGCTGACTTGCTATTATTTAGCAATTATTAAGCAAGCGAACGAATCAAACGTCTGCAGCAATTACGTAAAGGTATTACAAAGTTTAATGTCTTTTGACACCTATTAAGCTGAGTGACACGAATAATTAATCCATTTTATTGTCAACTGTAGGTAATGATGGAACATAACAATTTATTTGTGCAATTTTACGAATTGGCTTCAATCTAAAAAGGATTTAGTCAGAAATCAATAAAATTCGAATTTAGATCTTCTGTGCACAAATAGTGTCGAAGACTTTTATATGACTGATTCATTGGTTGTCTTATATAACAATGAAACATTTCACACAGTCATCGAATACTCAATATTTATAAATCAAAATTATTATCCTCCAAACTTTTAATATAAAGAAGTGCCGAAATACAATCAAGTAAACTTTCAACTAATTTCAGTTATCAATGTTTAATAATGAAGGAAATGTCAATCATAAAGCAAAAAAAATCGTCTGCTTTCTGGAGAACCTAAACGAAGAAACTTTTTAACCTATAACTGAAACAATTAAAACACATATAGCACTCAAGAAATAAAAGCAAGAAGATACAGACAGTAACATGCAATACTATCGCAAAGTCGAAAATGAAGTCAAATCTAGCCCAAACATATGTTTGAAAAGCACTAAATTTCCACCGCAAATGAAATTTGATGGATAAATCTTTTGGTAGTAGAATTAAATGGAAACATAACCTATTCTCATTATTTAAATCCAACTTACGAACGGAGAGAACAGCAGTGAAATAAGCAACCTTCGCAAAAACTCCTTTCAAGAAGTATAAATGATGTTTCTCAAAGAGTATCGGGACTATGATCATTTATTTTTCATTTATTCCGGAATTTGCAAATGACATTTCCGTCTACCCACTATCAGAACTAGACGTATTCGAAAAATTAAATAGCTTGGATGCAACTAAAGGACCGGGATCGGATGGAATTGCACCTTTGTTTCTGACAAATTTGGTTGAAGAGTTAACCACACCATCACAATTGTTTTTCAATATGTCTCTGAAGAATGGGAAATCTCCGGAAAGTCTTGTTATTAAGTTTTCATTCTCAAATCCGAATCCGGACATTTGCAACAACTGTGAAAGTGATTTTATGTCAAGCATTCCTGCACTGTTTTATTAATTCTAAATTAAAAATTAATTCTAAATGACAAAAAAATAAAAAAACTCAGCAAATAAAACACAAAACAAAAGAGTAGCATAGCTGCCTCAAATCTTTTAAATTTCATATCTTCCATTTTGAATGCCTTGGACAGCGGCAGCCATGCAGAAACAATTTACACAGACTGCAGTAAAACATTTAACTGTAACAACATAACATTAATATACTTTTCAAATTGCAGAAAATAGGATGAGAACAGACTTCAAAACTGGCTTAAGTCATATTTAACGAAAAGCGAAAAAATAAATTGTTTGCTTTCAACGTAAGCAGTCTGATATTTATACGTTTCGCAGGGCTCTGACTAAGGACCTCGTCTCTTCATTTTATATATAAACGACATTGCCTTTTTACTGGAATATCTGATATTTCTTGCTTATGTAGATTATACGAAACTAATCATGGACGTAGTTAAATCCAATGACGCCGTAGTGTTCCAGAACGAAATCTTTTTTTTTTTTTGTAGTAGAAGACTGTGGTCCCCGTGGTTCTGTGGTTAGCGATGTCGGTCGGCTAGCTCTCCCAAACGGTCGGGATGTCGGATTCGATTCCCGATCGAATCGAGGATCTTTTCGAGCTGGAAATTTTCTCGATTCAGCACTGGGACACGGTGTATCGTTGTACTTATCCTACAACAAGCAAAATGTACCAGAAACAATATCGATAACGAATTCTCTCAACTAATCTTAGTTGATCGAGACCGCTATTAGCCCCAAGGCTAAGCGTGCGATATTGTTCACTATGAAAAAACCCGAATTTTGGTGTCGATTGGAATACCCCCCGCTCTGTGGGATCCCCCTCTTTGTGACAAAGTCAGGCAATTTTTGTTCAAAATTCCGTTTTCCTTTTTCTTACAATTCATATATGTAGGACGACCGCAAAATACTGATAGATGATTTTTAAAGAAAATAAACCAAGGAATCTAAAAAAATATTATTTTTGACTGGAAGTGTTGCCAGATAGATTATTTTATATATATTGTAAGAAACAACTATCATCCCGAGGTAATATGAGCCAATCTCCAGATAAAACATTTTTACGAAAATAGTTGTAAATTTCGTAATTAATTTATTTTATAATTTATAGCCGTAAGACACCCGAAAATAGTGATTAGTGAATTTTGAAGGAAATAAACCAAGGAATCCAGGAAAAATATTATTTTTGACCGGAAGACCGGAATCGTGCTTCTCGGAAAATTTTACATAAAAAACACTTATCACCCCGTGGTAATATGAGCCAACCTCGAGATATAACATTTTTACAAAAATGGTTTTAAATTTCGTAATTAGTTTTTCGTAAAAATGCTATATCACGAGATTGGCTCATATAACCACGGGGTGATAAGTGTTTCTTACGTAAAATTTTCCAAGAAATACGATGAAACCATCGAATTTAAAATGAAATTAGCTGCATTTGCCGAAAAATGCAAATTTAGTTTATCTCGAGATTGGCTCATGTTACCTTGGGATGATAGTTGTTTCTTATGTGAAATTCACCAAGGAACACGATGAAATTATCAAATTTGAAATAAAAAAATAATTTATCTGGCAACACTTCCGATCAAAACTTATATTTTCTCTGGATTCCTTGGTTCATGTTCTTCAAAAATCATCTATCAGTATTTTTCGGACATCTTACGTCTATGAATCGTGAGAAAAAGAAAAAAGAGATTTTTGACAGAAATTACGCGACTTTGCAATAAAAAGGGGGGTCCTAGAGAGCGGGGGTATTCCAATCGACACCAAAATTGGGATTTTTTCAAAGAGACAGTAGATAAATAATTTTCCCAACTTTGAGCAAAATCTGTGATGGTCGTGTCCAAGTTTGTGCTTTTTCGTGGTCACTTCGTATGGCATACCCATATGCATTATTTGTCCCAACTGTTTCGACGGCAATGTCCATCATGCGACCGGAAGTAAAATTTCATTTTAATGGCGACTTCAATCAACGAAACGCGGACCTCATGGACATAAGCAATTAATTCATTTTATTGTCAGTCGTAGGTGATGATGTAACATTGCATTTTTTTGCAATTTCGCAAATTGGCTTTGATCAAAAAAGAACTCAGTCAGAAATCGACAACATTTATATCAAGGCTTCCTGTCCACAAATTGTACCGAAGACTTTTTTTGTGAATGTGAATGTGCTTGCGTCTCTTATGGAAAAATAAAACATTTCCAACGCTCAATATTTATAAATAAATTTTTTTACCCTTGACACTTTTAATACGGAGAGGTACGGTATACAATATAGCAAACTTTCAACAAATTGAATGTAGCCTACGTTCGATTGAATGGCAATTAATATTTAGTAATGCAGGAAACCACAACTGCTTTCTAACGTACCTTAACGATAAAACTGTCTAACCCAAAACTAAAACAATTAAAAAACAAAAAGCACTCAGGTAATGAGATACAACCAGTAAATTGCAATATCATTAGTCTATCAATCAATTGCTGAAGCAAAATTTGTATAAAAATTACAATAACAAAGTCGAAAATAAAATCAAATCTAGCTCAAACAGTTTTATCAATTGTGCAAAAACAAAATTGTAAGTCTCTACCTCAATGCAAACTTTTTTCAAGAAATAAACTTAATATAGAAAAGTACTGCGGCTATGTCTACTTTTCATTTATCTCTGAATTCTGAATCGGTAAAGGACATTTCCATTTACCAACTATCAGAACTCGACGCATTTGAAAAACTGAAAAGCTTAGACCTAACAAAAAGACCGGATGGAACTGCACCTTTGTACCCAAAAAATTTGGCTCAAGAATTGACACAATAATTTTCCGATATGTCTTTAAAGAATGGAAAATCTCCGGATACTCAAAACTGGTTGCACTGGTTGCACATCGGACTCGATTATTTTATGTAGTCTCTGATTTTTTTTCACTATATATAATCTTATTTTATATATAATTGAATCAGAGAAAAAAAATGTTTTATATTCATTTTTCATGAATGATTTGTTGTTTTCGAATAAACAAGAAATTTTTTTTTGATTCATCCCCTCAAAAGTCAGAAAACACATTTCTTACAAAAAAAATACATATCTTGTAGTTATTCCTGATGTAATTGCAGTCAAATGTAAAGGAAAATTATTTAAAAAATATATAAAACTATATGTAGATTTGTCAACTTGTTTGCATTTAATTTCTCAAATTTCAAAAAATTAATTTTGTTTCTAATTTTTTTTTTTATATTTGAAATTATTTTTATTCAGGTGTTTTTTATAAAAATATTTTTATTTATTTTTATTTTTTATTTTTTAAACTATTCTAAAATTATTATTTTTTTCTATTTTTCCCGTTCTTATCATGCGTTACGTATTTTGTAGATATTCCCTTACGATATATCAGCTCTAGATAAGTCATATTTAAAATTCAAGAAAAATTTTGTTTTTGCTTCTATGTATATATAATCGAGTCTAAAATTATATATAATCGAATCATATATAATCGAGTCAATATATAATGGAGTCGCTATATAATCGAGTCCAATCTGTATTCTGATATACGTTCCACAAAGCTCCGACTAAGGACCTCTTCTCTTTATTCCATTTGTAAACGGCATTGCCTTCTTACTAGAACATTTGAATTTACTTGTATACGCAGGTTAGGGTGCCAACCGAAATGGTCATTTCGAAAAACCCTATATTATAAAAAACACCCTGTGCAAAATTTCAGCTCAACCGGACTTAAAAATGGGGTGACGCAAAGCGATTGATTTTTGGGCTTAAAAAATCCATAAATTTACCCAACGGAGTGGAGTGCACTAAATTTTAGTTTTCGAAATTTTATGTTGGTGCCAGATTGCTTTAAAATGCATGAAACGTCGAGATCTGGTATCATCTGAAGAAAATATTCATGAATTTGGTGATTTTTCGAATTTCTCAAGGGCGAACTTCAATCGCTTTGCGCCACCCCGTTTTAAGTTCTATCGAGCTAAAATTTTGCACAAAGTGTTTTTTTCGGACAGGTGAATATTTTGTTTACGTTTTTTTGGTTACTTTTTTCCCATATAATTGATTGGCAATAGAAACATTTTAATTGCATTTTAATGCAATTTATTGAACTTGCCCATTTTGATTCATATTATTTTGTTTCAAATAAGTTCGCTGCCAACGCTCGTGAGTTTACAGCTCTAAAACATCATAACGGTGCATCTCTTCAAATCAGTGTCAGCTTAAAGCTCCGATTTCAACGTATTGTATTAAATTCGATTGCTAAAATGTTAGAGTGAGAATCAATCAAGCGTATTTTATTTTTCTATCTTTTTCGTCAGGCCAGATTTTGCAGCAGCTGGATAAAATAACCTCAAGCGATTTGTACCTTTATCCTGCGAGATGGAGCGAAGTGAGATTGTTGCAAATCGATTGTCTGTCTTATTAAGACTTTATTAGAACTTAACATCTTTCGAGTAAATGGACTGAATCGAACAAACCTTCAGTGCTCCGCTAAAGGGAACAAAATCCCACATTGTAAGCTATTTTTCATTACATTTCCATTAAAATATAAATTATGAACTTCAAAGATTAACTTATTATTACTACAAATGTTATATAAAAAAAATCCGACGGCGCACTTTTTTATTGTAACGGAAATTTCAGCATTTTTGTCAAATAACAAAGTTAACGCTATCGGAAATAGGTCAACATTCTTCCAAGTTTTACGGCACAGAACCCGATAACAGTTTCACTCGCGATGTCTGTTAGTTGCTTACTAATCCACTCTTGAATCGTTTTTATTTCCTTAAAAATCTTGTGCAATTTGAAGAACTGCTCGATTTCTTGAGGCGTTTTTGGTTGTCACAGGCTGTAAGCTATCGATTCGGTTGAACACTTTTCTTCGCCCTTTAGTTTCGCTGTAATTGAGTACAATTTCTATGAGCGTGTTTTCATATTACATCTACTCATTAATTTAAGTATGTGGTACGTGTAATTTGGCTTACTGGAGATTTTAAAAACATATATTTCACATTCATGAGGTCCCCTGAGGGGGGAGGTTTCTTCAATTACAGTCGAACATTAATTTCCGACAGCTTATCGAACTTTACCAAACCGACAATCGAAAGCACTAACCGCAGTTCTCACCATTCACAAAAACGTAAAGAAAACAGCAGAGGTACAGAAAAAAGCCACTGGAACTCAATTGACGCGGATGCAAATTCGGCACCAGTTCGGCTTCCTCGTAATGATTGTCATCAACGTCCATTATGTCAGAAACCGATGTCGTGGAATGTTACTGGTTACTGCTACTCCCCATGTTTGATCCGTTTCGCGCGCCATCCTTTTGTATCCTCTCGGTCGGCTGGCCGGCCTATCTCCCAGCGGCCATCAAAATGGCCTATCACGCACTGAGGAAATTACTGTTTCCCAAGAATTACAGAAACATGTCTGCGACCAATTTCGCATCTCGTTCGGCGGTTTTGTGTTTTGTTATTTTCCAGTTCTCTCCGAAGCTGTGTGCTTCCTCCAATAGCGCGGGCCCGAAACCAGTAGAGGGTAAGGAAAAAAAGAATTGGTATGCATTCTCCAATATTTTACCCAGAAGCTTTCGGCCGAAATTCCTCCATCCCCAGGTCGGCCGTTATTAACTCTTCATCTTCCGATAATGGTCGCACTCTAGCAGTAAGGAAGCCCCCGTTTCGAAAATCTTCGATTTTTCTTCCCTCGACATCGGGTGAGGGTAATGATTATGGAAATAACATAAGAAAATAATCCAAAATTTACGGTTCTCCGTTCTGCGCGCCGTGTTGTTGGGCTTCCTGTCCTCGGGAAGTTTTTTTTCCTTCGATTCCTCCTCTTCAAGGAGCGCGATCAGCAGCCAGGAAAGGGAGCAAAACTTTTTTGATAAAGTATTGTTTCTGAATACTAACCAATGGGAAATATTCATGCAACGTAATGCTAAATCAAGAAAAATGATGCAAATGTACATGTATATTGGATGCCAGGATGTCAGGGAAAGGACGAATAAACCGGGTTGGAGCGTGAGGCATTTTGGTGTGATTTCTTCCAATTACCCACCACCGAACAACCACCGGATCCAGTAGATTCCGCGTGTTGGGCTGAGGAAGTGGGAGGGATTGGAAAAGGTTGGGGGAGCCTTTTTGCCCTCCTTAGTAGCGCACTGAGTTTTATGAAAGCGACACACACAACATGCAAATACCAATCAAAGAAAAAAGAAGCTACGTTACACACCGAACGAAAGATGGATAGAGAGAGACAGAGATCCCGATCCGATAGGTACTTATTTTGCTGTTTGCGTTTTCAAATCCGAAAAATGGCTGCAACAGCAGCGAAAGACCTTCGGCAGAAGCGTGAGGTGAAACCAGCGTTGCCAGGTCATTTTTTCAAAAATCTGGAAAAGGCAAAATAAAAATCTGGAAAAAATCTGGCAGTGGGGTGAAAGGTTAATTTTTCGAATAAAAGTCTTGGGGTACGCAAAATTTGAGGTGACAAAATTGCAAAATTTCGCGCCGAAATTGAAGTGATGACCTTTTTGCGGAACAGAAAAAATAAAATCTGGATAAAATCTGGATCATCCATGAAAAATCTGGATAATTGGACATAAAAGCTGTCTACCTGGATACATGTTCAAAAGTCTGGATAATCCAGCTAAATCTGGATACCTGGCAACGCTGGGTGAAACACAAGAAAAATAATCATATAAAATAAACATTAAATATGCAATACACTTCGGGCAAATAAATAAAGAAAAGAAGGCAATCGCGCGCGCGGCACAGAAGGAAAAACTATTCCACACACGATCGCCGAGGCCGCACCGAGCGAAATGAACGAATCGAAACGAACTACGACACTACGAATAAGCCACGAAGAAGCCCGAACGGTGGAGGTGTGTTTACCGCATTTCCATTTCCATGTGTCAGGCCGGCAGGCAGGAGCAGCAAATGCGGCTAAGCCACGCCCTTCTAGCAGCGGTGGTGCTTTTTTCTTTTCTTTTTTGTTGTTGTTAAGCACAACCGAACTTCGCCTACTATGTGTCGCTGCTTGCTTGCTACGACGACGATGACGACGACGACGACGCCAACTACGACTACGAGCACGAGTGCGAGTACGATTGTGGCAGTAGCACATATTTACAAGCGCATGACGGAAACATTCGTAACGGAGAGCCAACTAACTAACATTTACAGAACTCACCGAGAATACAAATAAAATGAAATTTTCCAATTCGAATAATAAACGAAATACAGAGAGAACGGAATAAAAGCCCGCAGAGCATTAAATACATACATTTCGATCGGGTCTGGGTTTTTCTGTACACAGCGTTTTGCACTGCTACTGCCGCTGTTGCTGTTGCTGCTGCTGCTGCTGTTGTTGTTGATGTTGCTGTTGAGGCTGCTTGCACTCGCTCTCTCGCTCTTGTGTTGTTGCTGCTGCTGCTGCCGCTGCTACTACTGCCGCAGCCCGGATGATGGTGATACACACTTGGTCTAACGGCAAGGCACTTGCTTGCTTGCTGCCGTATGGCGATTTTCTCCGTACTACGTACGTGAATAGTTCGCTGGCTGTTGGCACTTATCGCACGTTGTCAAGCGAGAGCATGTTTCGCATAGGAAAACACTGTAATCGAAGCATGCTGCGGGTGAGCGCAAACTGGGCTGCCAGCGGGCTGCGCTGGAAGGTGATCGTGCAATTTATGTTTTTTTTCGGTAGGTTTGTTCGATTGTTTTTATCAATTTAACATTGTGATATTTCTCGGCTATTTTGGGTCATTTAGAACCATACCGTTATTTATAATTGCCTCGATAACCAACTTAATTTGAATACGTCTTGAAACGATTTTTTTTATACATAATTTCTATTGGAATTATATCTGGAAAAGTGAGTGTTATATTTTTAAAAGCGGCGAAAGAAATATCAACAAGTGTGGAATATAGGTTTGACATAATTTAGGATACCTCTTCTTTTCAATGATTTTAAATTTCAGTTTTTTTCCTTGTACAGCTTTTGAAGCTCAAAACAACTATGTTACACAAGATAGAAAAGACTTGTTCCATTCAAAAGTATTTAATAAAAAAACATGTATTTTGGATCCTAAAACAAGCTTCCTTGAAAGAAAAAAAAATCCGCCCAAAAAATTTCTGTAGCAAACATAAAAAATTTTAACATTACCGATAACTCAGAAAATCATTTTCTTTGCAGTGGACATAAATACTCAAAAAAAAAAATTAAATTTGCACCAAAATGACTGTTGACTAACTCTCACTACGACCAGAAATACTGATATTTTGTGATCCGTGCGTTCCGCCCCTCAATCATTAGCAATTTTGCAATTGAGCGTTAGTAACATTTTAAAATTATTATCGGTGCTTGTGTGTATGCTTTTCACCCTTCCTTTTGATGCTCACTGCTTCAAGCCTCGTACCTTCTGCCAATATTATCGCCTATCATAGTTCCTTGGAGAGGTTTCAACTGAACATCCCCTTTTGGTCAGTTTTATTGCAAAAGCGACTGTTGACCACCAACTTTGATATATCTGTCAAGATAGAAGAAATTAAATAATTCAAGAAAAGAATTTCGACAATGTAAAAATTTGTAAAACTGAGCTTGTTTTTAAAGACGAAAAAATGAATGAAGAAATTCAAATCAGGGCAAAGTCCATCAACCATTTAAAGTTTAAAGTCTCAAGTTCCATTCCGCAACGATGCGCGATTTGAATCGCTGTAACTTTTTCCTTGTTGCGCTAATTTCTTTGAAAATTGGGAAGAATATTCTCAAGAAGTTGAATATAAGGCAGTTCGGGTGAATGGTTCTCGCGTGCGCCGCTCGCACAGACCCGTGGGATTCGAGAAAAAAAACTCATCGTTTGTCGTCGTAATGAGATTATTTCGCACTCAATACCGTCAGATTCAGTCTTTTACCACGGTGACACAACCCTTCTTTTCCGTCGCAGTCGAGGAGATGCAGAGATAAACTTGGTTTTCGACAACAACGACTGTTATACCTCCTTCCTCACAACATGCTTTCTTACCCTAACGTTGCCGGCGCCGGTATCGGTCCTTACAAAACGGTAGCTACTGAATTGTTGTACACTGATGGTGTCAAACTAATCCTAAGCAGCATTATACGTCTTCAGATAATCCTGATTTGCCTCCAGGATGCACAAAGTCATTGTTCTGCGATGACACAAGCATTTCCGTAAAAGGAAAAAGTCTTCGTGTCATATGCAGTCGATTGCAGAAAAGTTTAGATATTTTTTCTTCCTACTTGCAAAAGTGGAAAACCTCTCCCAATGCTTCTAAAACTCAAATAATAATTTTTCCGCCAAACAATAATCACGTTGTCAAGATGAATGGGGTTATTTTAAGTTGGTCTGACAAGGTTAAGTACTTGGGACTAATTTATGATAAAAAACTTATTTTCAAAGAGCACATTGAGAGTATACAAGCCAAGTGCATCAAATATACGAGATGTTTATATCCTCTCATCAACAGGAATTCTAAACTTTGTTTAAAGAACAAACTTTTGATTTACAAACAAATTTTTAGACCAGCAATGCTTTATGCTGTACCGATCTGGTCAAGTTGCTGTTCAACAAGGAAGAAAACGCTCCAAAGGATTCATAATAAAATTCTGAAAATGATTTTGAAGCGTCCTCCTTGGTTTGGTACACTCGAATTATATAGACTTACTGGTGTTGAACCATTAGAAGCTATGTCAAATAAAATTAATAATAATTTTCGACAAAAATCGTTGCAATCCTCAATTGCTACGATAAGCTCCCTTTATAGCCAATAAGTTAGCAATTAAGTTAGTTGTAAATTTACTTCCCCTTTTCTGACAAGTAGGTTTAAATCCCTACGAATGATAAGTCCTAATTGCGAAAGCAAACAAATCCTAACAATTGAAATTACAATTTTCCAACAGTGTTGAGAAGTCACCATTTGTGATTGGACACACATACTCATTATTTACTAATATTTATCATACTTAAGCTACTAACAAATTCCCCCCTTGAAAAAAAAGCAGCATTATACGTGGTTCCTTGCGCAACTTTACCACCTCAGATCGATCACGGAGGAGTAACTACGAAAGGTGCGGTCGTTCAAGCTCAAGCTCAAGAAATTGAATATAAGGCACTTTAATAAAATGTTTAATTTTTTGGAGCAAGCACTTCTGTGAAATTATTACTAATAGAAACTTTTTTGTCTGTTAGATATTTTAGTTTTTTACTTTGAAGTGCAAAAATTTGTTTGTTTGCCAATATAAGAAGTGCGGATTACGACACACACCCGGGCAATATGACAATGGATCATAGTTTTTGGTCGCCGTGAGTAGTCCATATGTTACATTTTTATTAAAATAATTTTGTTGTTATTTAAAGAAAAATATATTATAATTTATGTGAAAATAAATTATTTGAACAACATATAATTAGCTGGCAAGCATAATTGAATTCATATAATTTAAGTTATCACAAATTTTCTTGTTCAAAATAATAGTTGAAATTTACAGGTTTTTTAAACCCAATCATCAAAATAAAAAAATGCCCGATTTGATTGATTTTAATATAACATATTTTATTTTAAGATTCATTTTTAATATTTGCTTGTTCTCAAAGCCCACAATTAAGTTTGCGAATCGGTGTTGGCAGAACAATACCCTTTATCCCTGAGTCAATTTTTTACTGTTTCCAAAAAAAAATAAAAAATATTGAAATATTTTGGCCTTGTTAGACCCCGAGTGCGTAACAATTAATGAGCGTAGAGTGCCACCGGAAGGATCAGCGTCCTGTAGAGCTTCATGCGGATCTGTGGGCTGCGGTACCTAAGCTAGCTACAAAATCTGTTATAAGCCCTGTTCGATGCCGCAAATCGCTTCTTACCCTCACGGCTCACCTCGTTACCAAACGAAAGGAGTGTAGTGAGATAAATAAATTCAGCACTACCGCAGCTCGTAGGACTACCACACTCTCAGGCAGCCTCCAAGCACTTCATTTTGGCATTGTTTGAACAGCAAGCCCGAGGGCCGTCACAAACGCATCCAAAATTTCACCCGCTGTCCTGACACTTGACGTCAAACCGTCAAGAGTCGCGCGAATCACTGCAATCAGTTTTGTTGGGAAACAACGCACAAACATAATCTGCGTTTCACTGAATCGTACGCTGCCTTTCAATACAATAATGATACAGAAATTTTCCAACAATTTAATAGCTTTGCGTCTAATGTGATTTGAGGTTAATTTTAGCCTTTTTCGAGCAATTATACTCATATAGTGCTGGGACTATCCGGATTAAAATATCCGGATATCCGACCTCGGACATCGGACTAATATCCAAAATCCGGATCAATCGGATATCCGGATATTATCCGACAGGATATCCGGATTTTCGGATAGTCGGATATTGTATCCGAACATAGTTTAATAAGAATTATGTAAATAAATACTTACGAGGGGATGGGGGATTGTGGAAAAAGCCATTTTGCGCGTTGCATTTCATTCGAACGGGCCTAAAAGCTAGAAAAAAAAATCCGGATAGTATATCCGGATATCTGACTATTCGATTATCCGTATCCGGATATCCGGATAACCGAACAATATTCGTTTACATATCCGTGATCCGAGCTTCAGATAACCGGATCACGGATATATCCGGTTAAAAGTTCCAGCACTATACTCATACTCATACTCTTACTCATACTCATACTCATACTCGTACTCATACTCATACTCATACTCATACTCATACTCATACTCATACTCATACTCATATACATACTCATACCCATACTCATACTCATACTCATACTCATACTCATTCTCATACTCATTTTCATACTCATATACATACTCATATACATCCTCATACTCATACTCATATTCGTACTCATACCCATACTCATACTCATACTCATACTCATACTCATACTCATACTCATACTTATACTCATACTCATACCTATACTCATACTCATACTCATACTCATACTCATACTCGTACTCGAACTCGAAATCGGACTCGAACTCGTACTCATACTCATGCTTATACTTTTTCCATTTTATTTTACAAGTTGTGCCGTATTTTCACATCTTCAAAAGCAAAATGTAGCAATCTTTCTCCTAGTTCTTCTCTTGTTGGCTGGAATTAACTCTGAGCAATATGTAATTTGTTTGACTCTGTGCAATATGTAATTTTGTATGTAATGTCATTACGCTGGGATTACTCAATATGCTGTTCATCATTTCCACAGCTTTAAGCCATTTTTCTGTGTTAGAATGAATACCACGTCGTTGAAATAAGATGTGATGAATGATTCAATCCAGTTTTTTGGTATTTTCAAAGTTGAATCGTGGAAAAAAAGAAAATCGGATGGAGCGATGTCGATTGAATCTTCATCTCAACCACTAGGATAGAACTGCCCATTCCAGCGTTTCTTGATAAGCTTCGGGGAACCATGGACCCCGGGCAGCCACACTTTGAGAGCATCCATAAAAGTTTATTTCCAACAAAAGAATTTATGTCACTTTGAAAAACTAGAACTCAAACAAAACTAGCACAACCATTCAATAACCTTGTTTTAACTTTTATTTTTGTATCACATGTTTCTTAATTGAAATTTAACTGAAAAGGAGCCTCGACGTATTATTTGGCCCCCGGCCCCCACAACCCTTGGATCGAATTATTGATGTAAAATATAGTAAATAGTGAATAAAAGAGAAAAATATTAATCCTATTTAAATACAATCACAAATTACGCCAAAATCGGCAACACTGCCCCGTACTCGATCGCACAGGTATTACAACTCTAGCAAATCAGTTGCGCTCGAGGGTAATATGTTCTCCCCTAGCGGCGAGTGCAGCGAGCACACTCTCTTTCTCTCCCGCTCTCTCAGCATGTCAATCTTGTTTCTCCGAATGTTGCGTGTACTTTCCGTGAAGTGCATAGAACATCGCTCCACTTCACTGCTAGTAACAATAACAACGGAAACGACAACATTGATAATGGTACTGCATGCTGCTGCTGCTCTGGTTTCTATGCTCAATCGCTCTCAGTCATCATCACCACCACCCACCGGAAGGGTGTATGGGTGCGCGCTGTTGGTGATCATCCATTTCCCTCCCCCTTCCAACAGTGGCAGCGGCAGCAGATCGCACCGCACACACAGTGATAGGTTCAGGCGTAGAAAGCAGCAACGCGGGAAAAGCAGTACCCGCGAGAGGCAGGCTGTGCAATGACACAAACTACTGTTGCTGTGTGTGTGCGCGCCCGCCACGACGACGACGGCGACGATTGCTTGGATGGTGGTGTGCGATGCCCGGAGCGTGTTTTGTTGGCTCACTCGCTCTCACTGCATGCAACCTAGCACTGCTGCTGCTGCCTACGTATTGCAGCGCGCTCGGGGCTGTGTGTGTGCACCGACTGGGCGCTGGTGTGCGTATCGTACATATGTAAGATACAGATGAAGTCGGAGTTGAATTGAAAATGAAATGGAAATGAAAATACAACCCACCTATTTTTGTTTCATTTCAATGTTATACGATTAAGTGATTCGTTCTCTAATATATATTTTTAAAACTGTTATTTATTATTCGTGTGACTGCGGCGACGGTTTCTCGTGTGTTTCTCGGTGCTCCTCCGGTGCGCTCGGTGCTAGAAGAAGGTGCTTTTGGTTTTCGCCCTGCTGCTGCTACTTTCAAACTGTGCGAGGTGTGCAATCCGGTGCGCTTTTGCTTGCTTGCTGCTGCTGTGTCTCTGCTCGGAACAACGGCGGCGGTCGCGACGACGACGGACTTGGATTTGTTGCTAAAGAAGTTACAACAGTACGCGAATTGGCAAGGCGTTTAGTGATTTTTTTCCTCGAAAAGCAAATCGAATCGCGGGAACAATACGAGAAATACAAACAGACGTCGATTTGTAGCCGTGTGTGGGGGAGGGTGATTAAAACTCCCGAAAACCAGTTAGAGATTCAGTCGTCACCACAATTGGCATTCGTTTGGGCGCCCACACACTCGACCGAAGTCGCAAACGGACCGCGGGTCAGTTCGAAACAAATGCGGCGGAAAAGCGGTTTGACGAAAAGTGTGTGAAGAGAGGTGATTTAGTTGTAATTTTCTGGTGATTAAAATGTCGAGAAGATAAATTCACTTAGTGCAAACTTGATTGGTGAAGAAATTAACCCACGAAAAAATTGAAAGAAAATATGAGAAAACAGTGCAGGGAAATATGAGAAAACAGTGCGGGAGACGTCGAAATTAGAAGATGCTGTTTCGAGAAAAAAGTGTTCAGTGATTATTTTCGGCGCTTGCAAGATTATTGACCACAGCGATAAAGGTGTTGCGTGTACGCAAAGATATTATGGACAGTGCAATGGATTCGGCATCGACGGCCAGTGACCATAGTATTGCGTCGTCGAACGATTCCCGGGGTCGGAACTTGTCTTCACCGGCGATGCCCCATACGCACAATGGCAGCGGTCACACGCTGGACAAAACGCGAACTCCAACCCCGGTGAGTCCGATCCAGCAGCACAACAGCCACGGAACAAGCCTGTCGCACGGAGCCGGCCGCCAAATGGCCTCTAGTCCCCTGGGAGCAACCCCTCAGCAGATGATGAGTATGCCCCATCCGCTGAGTCCACCGCACGTGTCGACACCGAATGCGATGGCCATGGTCGGAATGCCACCCCGGATGGCCGGGAATTTGTCGCACATTCCACCACACGGACTAGGACTGTTGAACTCCTTTATGCACCATGCGAGTCCGCTGGACCTGATGGCCGCTGCTCATCATCATGTACCTCCCCGGTCCTACAACAGTCCACCGCCGATCTCCAGCTCCGATCCTACGGCGAACGAGTGCAAACTGGTCGACTATCGGGGCCAGAAAGTGGCCGCCTTCATTATTCAGGGCGAAACAATGCTCTGTCTTCCGCAGGCTTTCGAGCTGTTCCTGAAGCATCTGGTCGGTGGTCTCCACACAGTCTACACCAAGCTGAAAAGGCTGGACATTGTGCCGCTGGTTTGCAACGTCGAACAGGTGCGGATACTTCGGGGGCTCGGTGCCATCCAACCCGGTGTCAACCGGTGCAAGCTGCTGGCCTGCAAGGACTTCGACGTTCTCTACCGCGACTGTACCACCGCCAGGTGAGGCTGGATTTGTTTTACGTCTAATCTGTACTCGCTTATCACACATTATATTAGCTCTGCTAGATTGTTTCCCTACGTATTAATTTTTTGGCTTAGACGGTGTGTGGCGCTGTTGTTTGATTGTTTCCTTTTTTCACGTGTGTCTCCGTTCCGTTCTTTTCTGTTTCATTTCTTGTTTAATGTGTGTAGTGTCATGTGTTTATTTAAATGTTTGCTTCCGCGAGAAACGCGCGACCTGTCGGGAGTGCAATGTGAAAAATTGGGACAAAATAAAAACTAAAGAACACATCTGACTAATTGCGGAACCTGTTTCCGCCCAGGCAGAGCAGCTTTTCGGGTGGTGCACACGCGGTCCACATTCTCTGCATTGTTGGCCACTTTCAATTTCTGCCAGTTTTGTGGTGTAAAAGTTGCAAACCATTAACAGCTTCTAGTGACTTTAAAATGCCTGCCAGTGAGGTACATGTACATGTATAGCCGCAGCAGCATACGAGAGTGACGGTCGAAAGGGCAAACTTTTGCGAACTGAACTGTAGCAGACTGCAGGAATTAAAATCGTGTAAAATGCAATTAGTGCTAGTTGTGCGTACACGATCGATCATCGGACACGCACCGTCGTTCTTTATCAGCCGCCGCCGGGAGCGGACTTTAAAGATTGTGAGAAGGCAAATATAAAGTACATGAAATTAATCATCTCTGCCATAAGGCGGGTTTTTTCTGAAACGGAATTTTCAAAATTGATATGTCTTGGGGAGGTTGGCGAGTGGAACGGTTTTACATGAAATGATGTTAAACTTGGCCCGATTCTGATCAGGTGCCTGGATCTACTGCTTTGACTAGCGCTAAACGGTGATAATAACCTCAAATAGAGAGTTTCCATGATGGGGAGTAGCATAATTGAAAATAGGTTGCTTCGTTGAGTACAGACAGACAAACAAGAATAGTGACTCCAGTTTTTTTTCTGTGAATAATCCAACTCAAATTCAAAATATAGTTGTATCATCATTTTTATGTGATGAAGAAGAGAATAAAAATGCGAGAAAAAAAAATCAAAATATAATTTTACAAATCGCAAAAAAAATTGAAACTTGAAATTATGATTTGTAAATGTGAGATTTTTTTCTTGATAATCTGGCTTGTTTCTTGCGCATTTGAATATTGACCTTTTTTTTTAAAACATCCCCGATTTTTTTTTTTTTGCTAAGATGAATATTTGTTTGGCAGTTTAGCACATACGATTTGATTACTCGAGAAATCTACCAGCAAGTTTATCTTGAAAAGAAAATTGAACACAAGAAATGATTATATTGAATGGAATAAAATTTTTAAAATGATTCCAGCGTAGAAATTTGTAACCATATTAAAATAGTAAAATCAACTCTATCAAAATACATGCATGAAGAATCGTATCACTCCTCAGTAGATGTGGTAAGAAGATTATAAAATGGTGTGAAATAGATAAAAAAAATTCCCCGCGAAAAAAAGCAAAGTGTAGGCTCACGGTGCTCGCACAGACTCCAAAAGATTCGAGTACACCTTTCGTTTGGTCATATTGCAACTCTGGTCAAAATTACAAAATCATCGTACGGAGTATATTTTTTATTAAGGGCCTTAAGGTCGTAGAGTATAAAACGACGAAAAACTCATTGTAAAGCACGTTTTTTATCCACCATTTCATGAAATAACTCCAAAAGCTTAAATTAAAAAAATGACTTATCTCAAGTGTTATATTTTATGATATTTACAATTATTTCATTTATTACTTCAATTACTAATTCATTACTTCTGACGTCTTCGGTTTTCGATCAATCACCCTAGAGAAATTAGAGTTTTTTTTTCCAATTTTCAATATATGTACCAGATTGCTTGCTTCAGCAAAGTTGTAGAAAATTTTAAATGAAACAAAAAATGCTGAAAGCTGAGATTTTCTATCTGTACGTTGGACACGACGAAATAGATTTTTGTTGTTAAACACCATTCCTTAAAATCGGTTTTTTTGTCTATAACTTTTTCTGTAATTGTCAAACAATATATTTTACATTGTTGCAAAGGAGGCTTAGCTGAATGATTAAAATCTTAAAGAACTTTGAATTGTATTGTAATTTCAAATTTTAGTTTTTCCGCATAGATTTTGCGACAAGCCACACAAATTCTGAGACGATGATTTCTTTTCATGGTTTATTGGAAAGACATCAAAAAGTTATAAATTGTCAGATTGTTTCTTTCTAGAAGTAAACCTCACGAATAAACTGCTGTTGAAAACAGAGTTAGGTACTTTGCGATTTTAATTGGATCAGATTACTAATTTTTACGGATGCGCTGCCTCATATCTGATTAGGGCTTCTGCCGATATATCTGATTCTTTGTTTTGAAATAAAGATAACATCATTGCTCTTTTATTTCTGTGGTAATCGTTATCAGAAATATGAAGATTTATATACGAACAATTATACGTGAGAGAAAAAAATTAATAAAAAATTTAAGTTGTAAAGTAGCCAGTGTATGTGATTTTTTCGAGGATGCGAAAAATGAACACGGGCTGAGGATGTGATTCAGATATAGAAAAAATTTCTCTCGCCCAGACGGGCCACGAACCCGCAATCGCCGATGTCTCTGGCATGCAGTTCTGACCAATTAAACTACTGAGAGATTTAGTTTCTGGAAATATTGAGCAAAATTGAGGAATGCTGAAAAAAAAATTGTTTCGACACAAACAAAAAACATATTTGCATTACGTAACAATATTTGATCTGTTTAACGTAGAAAGCATGCGGGTTTCCTCAATCTAGAAAAAAACTTGTTTTGTGGAAAGCTGAGAATTAATTACAAAATAATTAATTTTTTTGGGTTTCCTTTGTTTTTTTTACAAAACATCGTAAGCGCTTATCAGTTTGTCTTTATGAAAGGTAATTTGCGTTTATATAGTGAATTTTGATATAAAACCAGGTGCAGCCAATGAAATTAAACTTGGAATATGACACGTCAGAACTTGTGTTATTGTGTTGTTGTGTTATTCGTGACAAAAAAATAAGAAAGAACTTTTGTTTTTGAAGAAGATTCTTGAATGTGTTACAAAACAATATTAGGCCGCAAGATATGTTTCTGCAACGAAGAAAGTTACAGTTCTCGAGAGACGATTCAGCTCTATTACTTTTCAATCAATTTGTATATATTAGAGTTCCGTTCTATTGTTTGTTGGGTTAGAAGACACGCGATTGGGTTAAACAAAATGATAGAGATCTTCTCTCTAGAAATTTTTCACCAGATCCTTGATGCAATCGCTAGTAAACACCAACAAATTAACAGACGACAAGCTTGTATTTATAGCAAACACTCGTTAACCGATTTGTGAGTGACGAATGACCCTAAGGGTTAGAACCAGAATAAAAAAAAACCGATTTGTGAAATTAGTAAATTTTATCCAAATTTAATCGCATGACATAAACTAAATTAAGATTAGATAGCATTGGAATCAAATAAATGAAAAAGTTACTATTTTTAAAGTCCAGGTTAGCAAGGACATTGAAAATGTGTGTTTCGGGTCCCTAATACAAAACGATATTTTGAGTTAGTAGCTACAGGGTGCCAAGCTGAAAAGCTACAAGGGGGAAATTTTCCATGAAAAACAAGTTTTGACATTGCTGCCTTTTCAAGGGATTAATTTTAAGACTCGCTTTGGGTTCGATCCCTCATCTAGAATTTGAAGTTTTCATACAACAAAAAAAAATATGAAATTTATAGAACAAGAGATTGAAACATTTGTATTCCTTTTTATTCATTATTAGAACGACATAAATGATTTCATATGCAGCCATGATTTTTAGATAATAGATACATAGAGATAAATTTATTTCAAAGACTAAAAACACTACCATGTGGACCCGAAATCCGAACAATTAAGCACACGAGAATTTTGATTGATCAATATAAGATAATTTATTCACGGTAACTTATTCATGACAGTTTCTGGCAATGCTTTGTTCTTAATTTCATCGATATTGAAAACCACAGAACCGTAAAACTACTCTTAGTCATGTAAATAATTTCTATCTTCTATTTCGAAATCCGTACAATTTTTAATCGTAATCCGTAAAGCATTGTGATAGCTACAAATACCTACACTGCCGCTCATAGCAAGTCCGTCCCATTTGCGTTTTGGTGCTGACAAGAAAACAGCAATTGAAAATCGTAACGCTTTGGGTGAAATTTGGCACTCAAATGCTTTTTTGATCAAGACCATCAACAGAATTTAGTACTGCAATGACAATCTAACACTTTTACATCATAAAACTTGTATAAACACCGAAATTTGACTAAAATTTGTTGAAAATCATAAGCTGGGACTCACATGCGATTACTTTTACGGTACGTAGCCAGAATGATAGCAAGTCAGTCCCATAGCCGGCTACGACCGGTGATGAAAAACAAACTACTGCAAATCAATGGCGGTGCTATAGCTTGCGTTTGGAATGAATCCATCGCTGGTCAATTCATAAATGACCTTCTCTCGTGCCTTATTAAACAAGTTTTTTTGTGAGAAGCATAACATAATGTACCAACTGCGCCGCTCAAAATAAAATTAGATTTTGTTTTTACATTTGATACTACTGATAAATTCGAAATCAGTGTAGGTAACTTATTCTAAATTTTCCTGAGAGCGGTCACACGTTCGTGACGGCGGACAGCTTCGACGTAGCAGTGCAAGCAAATATGAAAGAACAAATATAGCTTAGGAAAATGTTTGCTCCGTTAAAAAACAGTATGTAGCGTACCGAAGTATTTGATATGACTGACAAATTCTTCAAAACGAAATTCACGACAATTATGTTACAATTCTGGCCCACGTCTTTACATAAAATACGGATAAAATACGAAAAGTAGTATTTACTCAAGAATGATTTAACTAACAATACAGTGACGCACCTGAAGCGTTCATTGTCAACAACCAACAGCTGAAAAAAGCTACTGGTGGAAACTTTGTCTTGAAGAAAACATTGTACTATCAGCTAGAGCCACACGATGTAGAACGTGTAAAATTCAATCAAACCTCCTATCGAATATCACTTGGTACATACAAATCTAAACCTGAAGACCATAAGTTGTGGTAAATATCACATTTTTCAAAATCATAATTGGCTGTGTGGTTAAATTGCGAAGATTTTTGCAATGGGACCGACTTGCGATCACTTTTGCTATGGGACAAACCGACTTGCTATTTTTTTTCATAGTTCCTCAGAACGAAGTATTCAAAAATATTTGTTCTATCGAAAGTAGACATAAAAAGGAATTGATTCCATAAATAAACTCAAAATTGACAAAAATGCAATTGGGACGGACTTGCCATGAGCGGCAGTACAGTAGGGTGTCCCAAAATAACGGTTTTGTCGAAAAGTCTGAGGGCTCAACCGGAAAATGATAGGTTATGGTGTAGCAAAAAAAATTGTATGGTGACAACTCTGGATAATGTTTAATCGTTGTGCTAATTTGAATTTTATGAAAAAAATCAATTTCATGTTTTTTTTATTTTATTTTTATTTTACTACTTAAAAATCCTGTAAAACCGAACCCAAATATATTTTTTGCGTACAATGCGCACTGGATTGGACTTAAAGAAACAGAAAATATGTTAGAATCAACAGCTTTTGATAGAGATGAAAAAATTGTTAGACTTGTTTCAGAACAACTTCATTCCAGGATTTGTTATTATACCTTATTCAGATTCAATTTTGTTATCAAAAGCAAATGGGAAAATACAAAATCGTATCAATATATGTTACTTATATCTCCCGTTGATAGAATTTTGTAATTTTTTAGTTATGCTCTTCTGATCGGCGGCGCTGCAGATTAACCAGTATTTGTCGTTCCTTAAAGCCTGAACGATGTCGCCCAAACTTAAAGTTAAAAACCTGAATTAATCCACCTAGCGGTCAGACCCAGCCTTTCTCATTCAAACTTATTATTTGTAAAAATAGATTTACATGAACGCTTCAATCCAATAAATGTGTATTCACTTTTAGGGTTCTAAAACAATGATGTTGTAACAGAAGTATAAAATATGAAATTTGACGTAATGAAAATGCTCAAGAAATAGCGAAATAAAAGAAATGACTCTTATGCTTTATGGACCGATAGGTCTTAGCTATAAACAAGGAGAGAAAAAAAAATGACTCTTAATTTCGAACAATTCAATCACGAGCGATACCGGGAACTTTCAAATGGTACGATACCACATTTAAATTATATAGTTTTAAATAGCTTTTGAATTTCTTTTCATTCCATAACTTTTGAACCACATGTCAAATTGTTATGAAGTTTGTTATTTGTAAGTTTGAGAGATGACTTGTTCGTATGACACTAGTTATGTTCAAATTAGTCATGTAATCTTTGAAATAATAGACTTTCGTTGTTAACAATTTAATACATAACGGTTGCTTAGTTCTATTATAATCAAATTAAATGGGAACGTATAGGGCAGCCAAACTTTGAAACCACGTGTTCAATCATAATTCATCAGTTAACCCTTTTCTTTTCATAACTTTTGAACCACATGATCAATCTATATAAAATTCAAAAGTAAAGGGTTTTTAAGATAGCCCGTTCATTTGATACCAATTTTATTGAAATCGGTTGTGTGGTTTCTGAGATATTGATGTTTCGTGATTTTTACATCTTTAAACATAACCTCTAAAATTAAAATCCAATTACAATGAAATTTAATAGGGTCTTATGGGGCATATAATTTCATGAAGATCGGTCCAGCCATCTCTGAGAAAAGTGAGTGAAAATAAAAATATGCACACACACACGCACACACGCACACACACACACACTTACGTACACACTTACATACAGAAAATGCTCAGCTCGTCGAACTGAGTCGAGTGATATATGCCATTCGGCCCTTTGGAGCACTTTCATATCGTCGGTTTTGCAAGAAATTGCTATACCTTTCTAGGAAAAAGGCAAAAAGTTAAAAAAAAATTTAAATAGGAGTAAAATATTCGTGCTGAAGAAATAGCGAAATAAAAGAAATGACTTTGGATTTCGTACACTTCCATCACGAGCAATGCCGGGAACGTACGAATAGCACAATACCAAATTTAAATTTTGTTTTTTTTTTCTTCACATAACATTTATTTGACACGGCACAAATACAATTTAATGTTTAACGGCGCCAATTATATCTGATGACTTGAAAACTAAAGCAAATTTTTTATCCTCGCTGCCGACTACGAATTTAAATTTTGTTGAGGTCATATGTTTTGATCAAAGGAGTTACAGTTTTAAATAGTCTTTGCATTTCGTTTCTTTTCATAACTTTTGAACCACATATCAAATTGCTATAAAATTTCTTACTGGTGAGTTTGACAGAAAACCCGTTCAAATGACACAAGATATGTTCAAATAAGTCGTGTGATCTTTGAGATAATAGACTTTCGTTGTTTTTTTAATTTAATACATAACGGTTAGAATAAAAATACGATTATAGTCAAATAGAATGGGAACCTATAGGAAAGCCAAACTTCATTTGACACTAAGATTGTTGAATTTAGTCCAGCCATTTTTGGGAAAACGAGTGAATTTGAAAAGTCACCGGAACATGTTTCTTTCCACAACTTTTGAACCACGTGTTTAATCACTATAGAATTCATCAATTAACCTTTAACTAGCCCGTTCATTTGATACCAATATTGTTCAAATCGGTTGTGTACTTTCTGAGATAATGAAGTTTCGTGATTTTCATGTTTTGATACATTACAGACAAAGTAACAGACCGATTACATTGAAATTCAATAGGGTATTATGAGGCAGCTAGGCCTTTCATTTGACACTAATTTCGTGGAATCGGTTCAGCCATCTCTGAGAAAAGTGAGTGAGTTTAAGTAGTCATCGGAATATGTTTCTTTTCAAAGCTGGATTTCACATTTTTAAACATAACAGGCAAAGTAATAGTCCGATTGCAAAACAAATCAATAGGGTCTTATGGGGTAATTAGACCTTCCAAATGACACTGGTTTTGTGGAAATCGGTTCAGCCATCTCTGAGAAACATAAGTGAGATTAAACACTCTCCAGAACACGTTCCTTTGAATAATTTCTGAACCACACGTTCAATCTTCATGAAACTCAAAATTTAAGAGTTCCTTAAGTAGCTTGTTCATTCAAAACCAATTTTGTTAAAATCGGTTGAGTAGTTTCTGAGATAATGATGTTTCGTGATTTGCACATTTTTAAACATAACCTCTAAACTAAAAATCCGATTGCAATGAAATTTAATAGGGTCTCATGGGGCAACAAGACCTCTCATTTGCAATTAATTTTATGAAGATCGGTCCAGCCATCTCTGAGAAAATCGAGTGAGATTGGGAGAGCGTTACATACACACACACATACAGAAAAAGCTGAGCTCGTCAAACTAAGTCGATTGATATACGAGATTCAACCCTTTGGTTTTTCCTTATACCTTTGGTTTTTCCAGTGATTGCTATACCTTTCTAGGAGAAAGGCAAAAAGACATTTTACCAGGCGCTTCCCGAAAGAAATTGTTCAATACACATCTTCCTTCTGAACAAGAGGTATTAAACATCTACCGATTTAGTCGTGAGGATAAAAAAATCAGTTTCTGAGAGTACTGATATTGTTGCATATAATAAGATCACAAACCACCTATGATATTTGTCGAAGATTAATTTTTGCCTGGCATTTTTCGACAACGCGGTAAGTAACGATATAAAGCGAAAAATGCTCGTAAATTTATCTAAACCGAGTGATGGTAAGAATACGTTTAGGGTGAAAAACTTCAAACCGGAATTTCAGTTAGAAGCTTTGTCACTGACTAGTCGCTCCAGTTTTTTGAAATTTTAAAAGTAGAGGCAAACGCCTTACTTAAAGAAGACCCTGAGAATTGGAGCAATAATATTGAGTACATAAAAATTAAAGAAAAACGCGAGAATTTGTGTGTAGTAAACGACCCGCAGAACAAGCACAAGGGCTGGCAGGAGACATAAATGGTTTCGGGCCATTTACCAATGAAGAAAAGTATCAAGTTTTGTTAACCGTGGCTAAAAACCGTAAATATCAAAACAATTCGGTGAAGGCATCTGTTGTTGACTATTCAAATAATGTTAATAATAATTCATTTATAACGTAAATAAACAGCTGAATTAATCGAACAATTGGATATATGATATTTTTATTGATTTGTGAACTTGAAAAGTTGATTCACTGCATTTTGTAGTTACTACATATAATAAAAACAGAGGATTCGAATAAACGGTACTGAGAACTGGGTTCACTTTTCCACGAAAAAATCTTGTCTGAACTGAAAATCAAACCTAGTAGGCGATGGTTATACGACGTTTTGATAAGTTGACTCGATGTTGCACACACTAAAGATTATCCCATTTTGCGATATTTTTTCCTGATAAAACTCGAATAGCTCAACAACGATTCAAGATAGAATTTTTGTGTCTTCTAGAAAGTTTTTCCTCATAAAATTTCCCATCTCTATATGGTATAGTATGGTTGCTAGCGTTAAGTTTGGTCCGCTTTTTAAAGGTTTAATTTCAGAAAAAAACAAAATCAAGAATTTTCAGAAGAGTTAAAAAATTTGTAACATTGAAATTTGAGCAACAACAAGCCGTAATAATTTTTTTTTCTGTTAGCTTAGATTCCGGAGGATGCGCAAAAAATATATTAGGGTTCGGTTTTATAGGATTTTTAAGCAATAAAAAAACATGAAAAATTGATTTGTTTCATAGAACTCAAATGAGCACAACGACTAAACATTATCCAGAGTTGTCGCCATACAAAAGATTTTTTGTTACACCATTACCAATCATTTTCCTGTTGAGCCCCCAGAAAATCTGACAAAACGATGTATTGGGACACCCTAACCTACAGCCGTGTATAAAAGAGAACCTACAGAATAAGGCAGATTCATTAAAGCATGCAATGTTTTGATAAATCTGCCGTATAATGTACAAAAAAAAAACAAACTAAGCTGATGATGAAATTTTGCGTAGTAGAGTATGATTTTTGCAAATTTTAAGCTTTGCTAATCATTATCGTTGTTCTCGTTCTCAACTAGCATCACAACTTTCAATCAGTCCGTATACTGTTTAAATACAATAAAGAATGTCCTTTTCAGTTGGCGCGGTACTACGGGCAATTTAGAAACTAATGTTTCCTTTCGTAAATTATTATTGAAACCCTATCAGTTTTCAATTGTCATTTGTGAACATTAAAGCTTTATAAGAAAATTATCAAAAGAGTCCCAAAAACGGTTTCAGATACAAACGAATAATTTAGAAAGAGTGAGTTCATAATATTTCACGAACTTTCCTTTAGGCAACATTATTTGCAATTTGGTTGTGTTCTGCCCGTTCTACAGTAAAATTAGGAGAGTCTAATGCTTGTTTATGTGAAATTGTGGAATCGCTGGATTCACTAGCTTAATTAGCATCATTCACACTGATTATCATTGGCAACTAATTGACAGTGATATCATCATCATCAAATTCTTTTTCTCCCAAAACTATACTCATGATTTTGTTATACGTTAATCTCCTCTTGCAGAGCCTTTCCTCTTTTTATTCTCCAAGAAAATCTTCTGTGTCACTGTCTGCTATTCTATGTAATTAAAGGATAAAGATTTTGTAATGAGCAACGATACTAGAAAACTTTGTTCAGTTTTCAATGAAAAATGAGCCATCGAAATGAGTTTACTTTACTTTAAACTTTACACGTTAAATACGGACACAAAGCACAAATGAGAATCATGTTTTTAATGCACTTTCTACAACTGAAAGTAAAACATTCTTGATTTAGAATTCTTTTGAAGAATCGTGATAAAATTAAAACATAAAGCGTGAGAAAACCGAGCGTGAATTTGGTGAATAGAGTTAAGAACAAATGTTGATAAAATCGAAACTACATAGGAACGGCCTAATCAGTGGTGGCTATTTTATTCGGTCGAAGAAAACGGCCTCAAACTCCCGAATCTTGATCAATATCGATAATTCCAGTGACGAGAACGAGGACTCTGATAAACTAGCTATCTTACGAGTAATTAAAATACCGTAACAGATTCCTCATAGATAAATCGTCCAGCTCAAACCTTTGTAGGAGTATGTGGCGGGACTATCAACACCATCATCCCTACCCTATGAATTCAACAATTCTACATTCACTCTACGTTCACAACTGTTGATTGAAATTAATATCGATGTCAAATGTCATAACCTTTTACCATCAAAGGTGCCATTTTTAGTGAAATTTTATTTCGAGTTAACTTGTTAAAATAATTTTGCTAGTAAAAAGGAAATTTTTGAATGCGTACTGCTTTCTATGAGATCTGTACCGTAAGCCGGTGTGACTTTGATCAGAGGTATGACAGTGATCACTTTTTTACCTGTTTTTTGAAT
This sequence comes from Wyeomyia smithii, assembly GCF_029784165.1. NCBI lineage: Eukaryota > Metazoa > Arthropoda > Insecta > Diptera > Culicidae > Wyeomyia > Wyeomyia smithii. The sequence continues at coordinate 25,065,337 of NC_073696.1, read as the reverse complement.
TGGTGAAAAGAAACGCGATATGTGTACATTGCATTCTCATCATTCATGCATTCTCTGTTATGTAAAGATTGTTTTCCATGCTTGATCGAAAATAAATTGGAATTCGAGCGATTCTAAATGCATACAAACAATCGGTTCAAGCGAATAAAAACAACAAGCTGCGAAATGTAAAGTTCTCTAATAATGTTCCCAGATTAGTTCTTAAGGCAAAAAAAAATTATTTTTGCATTTGTTTTCCTCAATGGCAATGTTAAGTCCCAATAATCTCAACTGTTTTTTTTCTTGACAACAACCCAAGATTTCATGTAACATGTAATTTTGGACTATTGGATATGCCATATTCCCGGTGGACTAGTTTTTGGTGATTCCTCTCTCCGTGGGCAATCGTTCATACATATTCTAAAAAAATTGTATAAGTCTTGGATATTCGCCAACATAAACTGTTCACGTAGAATGTGAATGGCCTCGCAAAATGATTCTCATATTTTTTAACTCATTCAAGCAGTTGTAGGCTGTTTGAATTTGATAAAGCAGCAAAATTTCACTCCAAATTCATCAAAACAATGAAGTGATCAAAGTCACCCCGGAATGATGATTGATGTTTACATTTTAGAACATATTCAAAAACAGCAGAATTGTTGCTAAACTTTTGAAGTAGTAACTGGATCTTGCTCAATGCATGTCAGTACTCATTTTTGAAATATCAAACAATTTTATATTCAACATATTCTTAAAATATTTAGGACATATTTAAAAAAGTGATCAAAGTTACCCCGGTTTTCGGTACTCATTGCAGGCTTATCAATTTTGGTAAATTCTGTAATATTGAGAAACGGTGGAACGATTTTTTTTACAAGTAAGCCAAGATAGTGATTGACATCGAACTTAGGTGAGTCCACTCGAAACAGAGAATGAAAGTCTTCATGATGCGTGGATGTTCTAAACTTGCTTGCAAGCAGTTTCGAGTTGATCAAACAATTATAATAGTTTGCTACTAAATTTCAGAAAGTATCAATCGATTCAAGCTATGTTTTAAGTGGTAGATCGATCTATATTCTATCCGTTTCTTGTAATTTCACAACTCAATATTTCCTGCACAATTATTCATGATGGATTGAAATTGTGTCTAGTCCAGTCCAGTACTAACGGATATCATCTTTGGGGAGTAAATTATTAAAGTAGTAATTAAAATCGAAAAAATGCCTATGTAGTAAAAAAGTATTCAGCAAAGTGGTAATCCGATGTGGACCTGAATTAATTTTCAATTGGTATTCACGACATTAGTTTAGTTTTAGCAATGCAGAAACAAGGAGGCAGGCTGGGTTCAGGATTTTCTTCGGCAAAAATATTCTGATATATTTTTTTCTTCAGTGAAAAACATAAGAGTTTTAGAGATTATTCATGAGAGCAACCTAAGCCTTTGCAGCATTGAAACATAATTTGGAAAAAGATTAAACCAGCAATGAAATTTTTAAGCTTTTACTTTTTACTTTTTTTATTTTGGCGACCAGTGTAATGCTTGTGGATTGCTTGAAAACCTCTAGGTCAAGGGTTTTTGCCAGCAGATGGATCATGCAGGTGTACACAGGGGAGCTGCCATTCTTGTAACCCAGAGTTTAGTATTTTTCTCCATCCAACTCATCATTTTTCGCTCTTAAAAAAAGTTGTGTGCACTCAGTTTTTGCTGCTGTTGATTGTTCGAATACCCTTGAGGCCTAAAGAACATCTACGAACAGGAAAAAAAGTTCAATTTACGCACTACGAGGATCACAAAAAAACGTGCTCTCATCTATAACTAAGAAAAAAAAAAGCTGCTCAATTATTATTTTGTGAGATGTTTTGTAAGTAGAAATGCTCCATACTTTTCATGTTCATTCCGGGGTTAATAAACACAAACTTGCGTTTTAGTGCGATTATGTGGAAAATTACTTCCAATTTGCACTGTTTCAATTATTAAAATCGTATTTTTTGAGTTTCAAATAATTGAACTTCGTTTTCAGCTTAGTTTTTATTGGAATATTTTTCATGGTCGGATATGATATTATGTTCGTTTTTGTATGGTGCAGCTTATCTTTTACGGTCAAACATGATTCGTGGTCTTTAAGAATATTTTTAACGAAAACTTTGCTATTTCTCAAATGATACCTAAACGTACTATATTCTTGAGTTTTATTCTAATTCTGGATTAATAGTTTTCTTCGATATAGTAACTATTACTTCGAAAGAGCTTCATGAAATAGAAACGGTTTACAAATCACCAACACAATCCTGAATCCTAATGAAAACTACAATTGATCGAGTAATTGCAGAAGCGAAATGAAGCTAATTATATCTATTTGAATGGAAAATTTTTATAGCCGTTTTATGATTGCGAGAATCTAGGTTGTAGTGCGTTATGAAGCCGACGGAATGTGGCACAAAATTGATACATCTATTCACTTTATGAAATTGTCTGGGTGGAATCGTGTTGCAATTACTAGCTTGCTCGTAAGATTTTGTGTTTGTTTTTACAAACATAGATTTTATTTTGAATATATTCGGTTCGAATGAAACTAAATAGTTATTCCATTTGATGAATCGTCTCAGAAATATTCTACCAACTTTGATTCACTCTTGACAGTTTGTCATTTTGTGTGTGTTCTATTTTTTGTTTTGTGTGTTCTGTTTTTAAACGTAGGAATTAAGCCTAACTTTAAGTAAATAAAAGCCACTCCTAAATCAGTTCGTGAACGGTTGGGATAACTCAAATCCTTGATTAAACAATTTTGGAAATAACCTTTACTTTTATTAATGATTGTTTGATTACTAACAACATTCAGTTTTGAAAATTAGTGATTATTTTGTTAGAAAAGAGGCGTTATTTTTCCAAATCAAAACAGGGATATATTTCACACATTTTTGTTTTGCTCTCACTCGGTTTGATTAATCCACTTGTCATGAAAATAATTATTATGGATGTATTGAAAATTTAGTGGTAATGCTATGGAGTGATGTGAAGATTCGTGTTTTGGGTGTGTTCCAATCTAGCAAAATCTCCTTGGAAATATGTTTAGATTAGGGATGTTACGGATATCCGCATCCGCAAGAAAATTGACATCCGCATTCGCATCCGCATCCGCATCATACTATGCGGATATTGAAAAAAAAAAATATCGCTTTATAAAATTTTGTTAAAAAATTTTACTTGGTGTATTTATTGCTCGCCTATATAACTTTTGCACTGGGAAGAGACATGATCATGTGAAATAAGCAAAATAAAACACAAGGGATGCTACGGATATCAACATCCGCATCCGCGAATGCGGAACATCCGCATAAAAATTGACATTCGCTTCTACATCAGCATCCTTAATCACATATCCGCATCCGCATCCGCATCTGAAGATGTCTGAAAATCACATCAGTAACATCAGATTATAAAGGAGGCAATGTATGTGATTTTTCCGAGGATGCGAATAATGAACACGGGCTGAGGATGTGATTTCGATTTAGAAAAAAATTCCCTCGTCCAGACGGGAATTTTTTTCCAAGTCTAAATCACATCCTCAGCCCGTGTTCATTATTCGCATTCCCGGAGAAATCACATACATTGCCTACTTTATAACTTGAAATGTATTTCATAGAACAAAAAAATATAATAAGTTCATGAAGTAAGTTTAGATTTATATTGTCAAATATGTAGCTCAATGGTTGCTTCTAAGCTTCTTCAAAGCAGACAGGGTTTGTATATAAGCAAACTCGAAAAATGTGATTAAAGATATACAGCATCCAGGCAGGATTCTCGAGTGATCTTGTCTACCTTGAAGAACTTGAATATTGACGGGGAAAAGTCGATAAGAAAATTAAAATTAGATTAGTGAAATTGCTTCTGAGCATTCAACCAAAAAAGTTAGTTCAAAAAATCTAAAAATATTCATAACTGATTAAGGTTATTATGCCTTCCAAAAGGCATTAAAGACACTCAAACCGATCAGATCGTAGTTGCCGGCGAAAACCCAAAATCGGTACAGTCGGAATTGAGTAAGGCCATGAACTTTGAAATTCATTGAAACAAAAGTTCAACTAACAAGACTTGAAAAGGTCCATAAACCCTCTTAACCGACCTGCCGCTGATGATACGGTATCACCTGATACCTAACCTTTGGTTACAGCTTAAAAACTGAATTTGAAATTTTGAACAGATCGACCTTCCCTATTTCGACTATTTAAACCTCAAACTGATTTCGAGCAATCAGGGATCACACTTCTGAGAGGCTAGAAAATAAAAAAAGGTCACTATTCGAAAATAAAATCACAGAAAAGGCTTTTGAGAACCAAAAAATGTTGATAAACATACGAACAAAAAAAAAAAAATGCCGCAAATAACCGAAAAATCTTGACAGCAACTTACACCCAAAAAAAATTAACGCTAATAAGCCTGCGAACACTCTGATATTTATATTAATACCTTGAGATATTAACGCGTTACCATTAATGGTCATACAGGGCCGGATTTAGAAGCTGGGGGGCCCGGGGCAAATTTGTTTGTGAGGCCCTCTTTCCTTAATACATTTAGAGGTAACGTTCTGGAAGGTGACGAGCAAAAAAAAGGTCGCCCTAGGACAAGGGGGGCCCCTTCAATCATGAGGCCCGAGCATTCGCCCCCTTTGCCCCCCCCCCCAAAATCCGGGCCTGTGCTCATACATACTCGATATTGTTTCGCTTTGTGAAATATACTAAAACAATGCCAAAACCGGTTTTCGTAAAATCACCGTTTTTATCTCAGTTTTTGTCCGATTCAAGATCAGTTGTTTTATTAAAAATGGGTAAGAAGATGCTAATATGTGGATAAACTCTTAGAATTTTGATATTTGGCTTCAAAATAAAATGGCGTCGAAAAAACATCGAAAATTTTCAATTTCGCAAAAATTCAAAATGGCGCCACTGTTGCCCCTTAAGGTGAAATGTGTTCAAACTTGAGGAAATTTGTTTTTGCGTCAAAATACATGAAAAAACATACATAGAAACTAAGGCAAACAAATTTTGTATTTTGTAATTTAATTATTTAGTATTTTAATAATTTATTGTAAAGCTTTGAATTGATAGAATGTTCGTTTCTTTTGTACTCCTTCCTGCCGCTAGTTTCAGCACGAGAAGACAAAAGACAGTTGTCTTAGGTTCGGTAATAAATATTATACATAATTAAATAAATGAAAATATTAGTTTTATCCGTGATGTGAGTAACAAGATTCTTTGAATTTGATTCTTTTCATTCTTTGAATTTGAATGAAACGAAAAACTTCTAGTTAAATGTAGCAAAAACTTGATCCCAAATCATATATTGCGTTCTTCTGATTTGTGCGCGTTATGACCGGTTGATAACTTGCTAATTCTCACCAAGGCAAGTTGATAAATCTCTTTTTAATTATGATTAAACGCTTGATGAAAGTTGCATTATATCTGATACACTTTTTCCAAGTTTTTCAACTTAACGTAATTTTAGCTCATATTATAGTGAATTGATTTCAATGATTTTTACTTATGACTATTCGGTAGTTCTAATACAAGCAACTATTTACATGATGGTATTGAAAACGATTCAAGTTATGTTTTTTTGAAAGCCCATGTTGTACATGTAAAGAAACTGCATTTGGTTGATCAAATTGATGGACCCCCCGTTAACTGGAAATCAATACTTGTTTCGTTTTTCTTCAAAACTTAGCTCACCAAAATTGCTTCAACTCAAGAATTTCTCTATGAAATTACCTAAACCAGCTTATCATTAGAAAGAAAAAAACCTGAATTAATCCACCTAGTGGTGCAGAAACCTTTGTTATACTAACTACCTATTACTTTATATTTATGAGACCAGTAAACCACAAATCGAATACCAACGTAAGTCCAACTCCAATAATAAATAAAATAAATTTAAAAGATAGTTTCCAGAGGGTGAACCGAATACGATTATTGAATTGAAGCTTGACGTGGGTTTCGCAAATTTTATGGATGTTGTCACTGGAGTATTTGAGTGATCACAAACCAATTTTTAAATGCTAGTTAGAAGCAAAAATCGCAAGAAGCAATTGTCAATTTAATTCTATCTCAAATGCATTATCTGAAAATGAAGGTATTTTACGACATTTGTGAATTTTGGATTTTCAGAGTGTAGTCGAGAACATTACTCTTTTCGAAGGTCTAGGCTGTATGATAAAATTCGAAATGAAGACTTTATAAAACTTGCTGCGATAACGAGAAGCGGAATAACATGGATACTCTGATTGCACTTAGTCTTAAATTAGAAAGCAATATTTATATCTTGCATATCATAGAGATAAGTAACTTTTCACCTGCGCACACTAGTAAACGTGTATAGCCATTTAAAGTTGCTTCAGTTTCATCCAAACTGTAAATCGTCGCATCTCGATGTTCAAAATTTCTCAACACTTTTTCCTTGTTTTGCCAATTACGTTCACCATCAACTGTAGATTCCTGGTCACGAGTGAAAAGTATATTCAGGACTGAATTTAAAACATAGAATAAGTGTTCAACTGGAAAGTTTTCCAGCTGTTCAAAATGCAGCATTGCAAACGGGTTGCACTAACATATTCGTACGTAGATAGGTCTATACATCTTCGGTAAAGCTTTTCAAAATATCTGCATCGCTAATTGTGTTACATTTGAACACTGTGAGATCAGATTTTGCTACAATGTTTGGCTCCCGAAATCTGTAGAAGATTCTTACTCTTCGCAAATCTGGGTTCCACGTACAATTTAATTTATATTTTAAAGAAAGTGAGGACGGAAGCATCGCAAGGCAGAAAAGAAGCTAAGTAAGCATTGCGGTTTCCTCCAAAACCTAATTCAAATTTTTAAGAAAAAGCTAAAGGGTAATTTTTTTACACCAATGAAGACGCACTACGAAGAGTGTTAAAACTATGCAAAGTTGTCGAAGATTGTTGTTTTCTTTTGAGAAATGAATAGTGATACGAAAAAAAAGACATAGTGAGATAGAGAAGAAGAGAGAGCAGGGAGAGAGAGATATATTATCCAAAAAGTAAAATATCCCATGTCTGAAATATACTTGGGTCAAATTTTTACAGTTCAAGCTACACTTAGTATCATTTTTAAAGAGCTCTAGGGCGTTCATTTGAGCATGCGAACATTAAAATCGGAATATGCGTTCTGTAAAATGAGCGTTTATTTTGTAATATTTTTGTTTTGATTCTGATATACTATACATATAAACAACATATTTAGACATACGTACATACAAGCACACATACACATACATACAGTAATTGTTCAGTTCGTCGATCTGAGTCGATTGGTGTATAACACATGGTTCTCCATGCCATTCATTTTGCCTTGAAAGTTGGAAATCTTAAGCAAAAAATACTCTTTGATCAATATTTTGAGAACTAAGCCACTAATCAAAAATCCACTCGGTAGCATTCTGGGGGAGCAGAGTAGCTTTCGTTTGCGTATAAGATCATCAAAATCGGATATTGCGTTCTGTAACAAAGGTGCGTTGGTATTTTGCGGCACATACATACAGTCAACATACATACACACACACACACACACACACACACAACATAGTAACACACACAAACACACATACACACACATACACACACATACACACGAACAGACATTGCTCAGTTCGTCGAGCTGAGTCGAATGGTATATACGATTCGGCCCTCCAGATCTTGGATCTATTTTGCGTTTTTCGACCGATTTTATAACCTTTGTTTAGTATAACAAAGGTAAAAAGGTCCATTTTGTTTTCTTAAAAAAAAAAGATTTTTGAATAAGTGCCCATCCACCTACCTCAAACTTCATTATTCCATTCGAAAGATCATGCTTTTTTACATAAAATTTGTTAAAATTTAAGATTTATGTTGTCTAGTGATCATAATGATTTGCTGAGTAGTTGTCAGATTAGCTTTAAAATTTTATATCATTTTATATTTTTACTTAACATTTTTCAACTCCTGCTAGTAATTAGTTTCATTTGCAAATGCGAGCAGTTCCATTCAATTTCGTAGGCTTTTGCGGATAATTTGGGACAAACAGAGTAGAAGACATTTTTTGTGATTTCATAGTCTAAAAAAACTCGTCCCACGTTTGATCTTTTGTACCAAAAATAAAATATTTTATTTGTATAACATTAAATATTACTATGTAAAGCATTTACGTTAGTAAAAATCTGGAAATAGAAAAATCAGATCTATCTCGAAACTGGTTGGACACACAAAAATGGCCGATATCTGTAGGCAGATACATGTCTCAGTTTCTATGTGAAGCCTGGCAGAGTTAAAAAAAATAAAACGAAGGTTTCTCCGAATACCTTCATTATTGTTTGGGCACATCGTTTATTAACCTTGGGCGGCCATTTTGTCTGACGATCTTTTCATTTCTGCACTTGAATATTGCCCAATATTTCGCGATTGAGAGAAATTAATGTATTCTTTAGTCGCAACTTACTAAACTGAGCCAATACCTGACAAAATCCTCTCGTCTTTGAATCTGCAGGTTTTGATTGAGGTTGCTCATTTGCACGAAAATTGTGGCAATCTTTTTGCACACGATTTCTCTGGAAAGAAATCTGATCATAGTTGAGCTTTTGGCGCTTTTGTGCCTGACCAAGTCGGAATTTTTATGTGAATGTTCAAAAATCCATTTTCAAAACTCGGCTTCTATACTCGTTATTACATCACATTACAAGTTGGATCGAATAAAAAAAAGTATTCAAACAAAAAGTTTGTTCATCTTCAGTCAGCCATTTTGCAAAAATGGTGAACATTCATTCCAATGCCGTCGGCATATTTATCACACCAGTTGCCTGAATGATTGACTATATCGTCTTGCAAGCATAAGTATGAATAAAAATCAAATTGAATTTTGTAAAATTTCACTTCAAAATCGCACACCTCAGTTTTCATTCCGGTATGCTATCTTTTCGAACTGCAATTCAGTTTGCACATCTTCAACACTAACCACCACCTAGATATTTTCTAAACAAAATAAAAACTGCTTTTGTGCATAAATCGGAACTGTTTGAGCAGCAACCAATGCAACAAAGTATCTTCTTATCTTTCACCTGGTGTTGCTGAAGGAAACAAAAGCACTCATCCTCTTGTGGTGCGGCTCTTCGTGTGCCCCTTTTCCGCCGCTCCATGGCGCTCGATTTTTCCCTCCCCTTCTCCGGCAGCCGTTAGGAACAAATTCGAATTATGTAATTCCTCAAATAGAAGCAACATTTCGAAAACAAAGACCCGTGGCAGCTTATCCCCTTCCGGAGACGAGACCACGGGTAAAGTGTAGAGAGAGCGCACAAATCGCTTTCGAATGTGTGTACCTACACTTTCCTCCAAGCAGAACACACCAACAACAACTGGAACACACAGGAACATCAGGGTGGAAGGGAAAAAAATCACCCAACATGCATTCCTACATTTTTCCTCTCCGTGCCTCTGCCCATCATCGCCGTAATAAGTATAATTCTAACGATGCTCGCAGATGCCCAACATTTTCTATGTTCGGCGACCTGTGGATCGGTGCCTGGGTTTTGCGCTCATGATGAGCGATAAAAATACACTCCGGTATACCGGTATTAGCATCGGCATCGGATAGCATAATAGGTATATCCTCGCCAAAGTCATAAGAGGTGCTGTAATGAGAAAAACCATTGGAGCGCGAAATCTTTCTGCTTCTAATCCCTTGTTTACACCATAGGAAGCTGTGGATTGCCTCGCTGCTGTCGTTGCCAATCCGCCGCCGCCGCTGGGTGCCGCAGCTTGCTTTGACCGACCACAACACGGAAACCACCCTGGCAGAAAAATGATCCTGTCACACAGTACAACACACAAAAGCCTACTCAGTTGGTTGCATTTAAGGGCTATTCCCACTGCTTCCGTTCCGGGACCGGGCCGGGACCGGGCCGTGGCTGTTCCGCGTGTCGTCCGGGCTCGTTCGAGATTGATTGCATGCGTTCTTATGAACGCATTCACACCGACGCGCCGTGCCCAGACCGGGACAGCGTTGAGTTGCCGTCGTGCTGCCGCAGTGCGAGAGAAAAACTATCGTTGCCGACGATACTTTGTGTTGGCCGGAGAGTGCACGGAAGGCACTCGGGTGGATGCGTGTATGTTGTAGTGACATATTTCGCGCGGAGTGAGCTGCGGTATGAAAACAAGAGAAAGACGTTCTTTCACATACACACATCAACATTTCTCAGCCAGAGCGCAGCGCAGGCACGGTTCAAGCCACGGCGCAGTGTGAATGCATGAAAAGTCCCGGACGAGCCCGATCCCGGCCCGGTCCCGGAACGGAAGCAGTGGGAATAGCCCTTTATACGGCGGCGACGACGTCGTCGCCTCGCGGCCTGTAAAAGGACGCAAACCATTCGGACGATTGTGCACTTATTGAAGCGTGTGAGAATATGTGTGAGAATTCAACCGTCCACCGGGGTCACTTTGTATGACCTGCTGCTGGGATCTTGCAACGCAAGTAACCCCACAAGTAGTGACCAGTCGCGACGCCAATCGCTAGCCGGCCGGAGCGAATGGTTAATGGCTCAACAAGCTTTTTATTTGACAGGTGAGAAAGCAAAAGCAACCTCGAATCATAAGTAATTATCGGGTGCATTCTTTATTCATGCAAATTGAAATAAAGAGAGAGAAGAATAGAGAGAGAGAGAAAACATAGCAACCCACTAAACGCCGCCGTGCGGGTTGAAGCTCTTCTCAAGTGCGACTCTGTGCGGATGCATTTGGGGCCGCTCCGGACGTTTCAGTGTGCAGCATTAGTGTGCGTGTGCAGTGCGTGCCAGTGTATAATATTCGTCAGTTGATGTTTTTTGTTTTGTTTTATTTCACTGCCTTATGAATTCATTGTTGTGCAATTCAACAGTGAAATTGTTCGTTCTTTGTTTTCGCGATGCGCATTCAGCGAGTGTTGGAGTTGCGTTTTTTTGTTGTTGTCTTCGCCTGTGTCTCGTCTCCCCTATTGGGGTGAGCCTGATCGCAGGCAGCAGGCGTACGGCTCGGTCAGGCTGCAACCGGAAAGGGAAGAGGGAGAGGTAGGTGGGACAGAGGGCGATCGACGTTGGTCGATTATTTATCGACAGGAGTCGTTTGTGAAATATAAACCCCGGTGGAAATTACGGTGTTAACTTATTAGATTACATTTACACAACATGGCGATGTTCGGTTTATGACGATTAATTCATGGCTGGGCTCCGCTGGTGCATTATTATGCGAGCTACAAATAATAAACCGTGTGCGGCCCGGGTATCAACGAACCATAGAAAGCATTTTAACGGCCGCGGTAATTGATGTCTCAATCACAGTGAACTGCCGGATTGAGCGCTGTTTGCTTCCGAATGCGGAATGAATGGGGTAAAAAAAAAAACGCGGCGAACGATTTCCACAGCGTATTTAATCTCTGTATATATCAATGTGCAAATGGAATTAAAACGATAGGAAATTTCCTTTCACGTCTCGAACTGCTGACCGCTAGTGTGCTAGTACGAGACGAACGAAATGGATGAGAAGTAAATTGGACGGTTACTTTGATTGAAAGTTACACTCTTAACTAGAGATGTGAATACACTTGGAAGCGTTCTAAATGGTGTGTGAAATTAAGTTGAAATGGGTACAAGTCTACGAACAACTTTGCTCACTTTTGTGGAGAAAATTGATTCGCAAAAAAATCAGCAGCTTACAAAAAAAAAAAATTAATCATACAAATGGGAGTAACTTCACTTTCAAAATAATTTTGCTTTCAAAGCGAAACAAAACCTAGGTGCTACATTCCGATTCGGAACTCGACCTTCTGTTTATATACACTAGGGTGGGGAATCGTTATATGGAAAAAACGAAACTTGATAGCAGAAAGCCAGAACCAAGTTTTTTTTGTTCTATTTGGGGCCCCAAAGAATCCTGAATTTATTGGAAGTCGATTGGTTTTGTCTCCGCTTGGCGCATTGCATTTTAAATTTATATGGAGATTTGTATGGAAAAACCAACTTTTTTGCATTATCTATTCTAAAGAGCTCAAAATGGCTCAAACCACAGGTTTCATGACTTCAAATGGTAGGTTTTTTGATGCCTAACAACTTGGCTGAAGACACTAAAGAGCTAGGGTGTGCCAAAAAAATACTAGAGCTGTTCAAAGTTGAGTTTGTCGAAATTTATGTTGCAAATCATTTTTTCTGCCAACACTGCCAGTGTACCGGAGTTAGTCAGATTTCCATCAGAAGTAACCTCTGAAACACGTTGTAGATTCTATTTACGCCTAGAATATTGACCTAAATTTGTTTGCTTGGTCCAGTTGAGTGTATAAACTCGTTACCACAGGTTACTTCTGATGGGAATCCTACTGACGCCGGTACATTGGTAATGTTGGCAGGAAACAAGATTTTCTGCATTTAAATCGACATACTCAACTGTGAACAGCTATGGCTCTTCTTAGGTACATTCTAGCTCTTAAGTGTCTTCTGCAAAGTTGTTAGGCATCTAAAATACTATTCTTTAACATAATGTAGTGCATTATTAGAGCATTATTGGGCTCTCTAGAAAGGTAAATGCAAAAAAGTAGGTTTTTACATATAAATTTTCATACAAATTTGAAATGCAATGCGCCAAGCGAAGACAAAACCAATCGACTTCAGGTAAGTTTAGGGATGTTTGGGACCCCAAAAGGAACCAAAAAAAACTTGGTTCTAGAAAATCGATTATTTTTCCCCACCCTAATATACACACTTCGCAGCCAATTGTTTTAGTGTACAGGACAATTGCGGGCCTAACGCTGTTATCCTACTGCCTACGTTTGCCACATTAAAAATTGGAGAGTGACCAACAATTATCTTTGACCAAACTTGTATCTGTCAAAAAGTGACAAATATCTGACGCTTGGTCAAAGAGTGTAATACAGCCTTAACAGTCTCTCCTCGGCCGGATTGCTAAGCTAAGTTCATTTAGAAACGTTGAAGGTGTATTTTATTAATTATCAAATACAGCTTAATCCCTTTTCGAATATTGTTCTACTACTGTTGCTGGAAAAGTATTGTTTTACAAATAAATATTTTCTAAAAAATATTCCCAAAGTCAACTGGTAAAGATATTATAAGAGATCGAAGTAGAATTCATTTTTGACGTTTTGGCTTCTATTCAATTACGATTAGATGTTTGTTCCAGAAATAAGTTGTATTGTTCCTAAACGAAATTGTTTCAATAAGTTTGAATAGTTCTTTTCTGATTTCTAGAAACATTTTGTTGGTTGCTCTTAGCTTAATTTGAGTATTGTTTTGTGCGTTAGTTTTTAGAATCTATTTTTCACAATTCTGGGCTTATTTTCGATCATTTGCATATTTTGGCTTTTCCTGTGTTTTTCAAAACGTGTTTCATGATAAATTTCAGTTTTTTCTCTTTTTTCTGGTCTTTTCATTTTTAGCTCATTTCAACTTAATTTGAATACCATTCTGGGCTCAATTTAGGATTGTCAAATCTTGAGAGGAGTTTCTTCGCCATTCTGGAATTATGTTTGCATCATTTTTGGTTTTGAAGCATTGTTTCACTGTTCTGAACTTAATTCTTTTCTTTTTGTGTTCTGGCCTCTTTTGGACTTCAGAAGAGTAATATTACCATTCATATCATTTTTTTTCTTCGCCATGTCGAGGTTTATTCAAAATTATTATGTGTTTTTGATCATCATTCTGAGTCATTTTTTTTCATTCATTTTGAAATCATTCATGTGATAGTTTCAAGTTTAAAGAAGCATTTCTTCGCTTTTTTGAAATAATATTTTGCCTTTCCTACTTTTTCCACAAACATTTGCTCACTCTTCTTAGAAGCGTTTTTTTGCCATTCTCAAAATAATTTAGGTTCACTTTCTGCTATTTAGAACCATTTTTTCGCAATGCTGAAACTGAGTTGCAATCATTTTGTTGTTTTTTTTCAGCCGTTTTCGGCCTTTAGATAGGGTTTTCATTTGGTCGGAGTTAAAAATCAAGACAACTTTTTTTCCGGCACAAATTTGATCTAAACTTTTTTTTTTTTTTGAGATATCAATAAATAAAACATGTAATCTGAGATTTGCTCTGCAACATACGCCAAAACACTCATTCATTTATTTAACGTATTTCTCGGACGATTCATTTTTGCAACTTTGATTCCTCAGGCATTAATAGATACCCAAAAATGGAGCAAACGTAAACTGTTTGAAATTATACCTAACAATTGTCAGATGTTTAACGGTTTCAACGACTAGAGAACTTCTCTCGTCAAGATTCAGCCAAGATAAAAAATCGTTTGAAATGAGTCCTTTTCTTTCCGGGGTCAAGAAAAAGTACTGAAAAATCTTCAACATTTCTGAATATCCGGCATCATTCAGAAAAAATAGGGCAAATGCTAAAATATGAATAATAAATCAAGACGCTTCAAACGGGTCTCAAAATCAGGACATGTCCTGCTAAATCCGGACGGATGATATCCCTACCTTTAGAAGCTTTCTTTTGATATTCCGAGCTAGAATTAGAATGATAGTTTGTCTTCCTAGTCCTAACAAGCATTTTCCACCCTTCTCATCTCTCCGTTTTTTGCCATTCTAATATAAATTTTAAATTACGTTCTTAAAGTTATCGAAAAAATAAGCTACAACATGCTATAACTTTGTAAGGAAAAGTGCTGAAGATGTGTAGTCTTCAACAAAAACGTGTGTTTTGTATGTCCAAATGTTTATTTAAAACAGCGTTTTATTGTAAAATGTAGCTAACAAAAGTAAAGTGCAAAAAATTAACTTTTAAGTAACTTTTACATAAAATACTCTGTAACTTTGTACCCAATGAAGACAGCAACTTTGTTTGTTCAGCAAAATTCATATTTTTGCACGTTCTAAAACTTTGCCGAATAAACCATTCCTCTATCTCTTAACACAAAAAAGTTAGTATTTTCGATATATGAAAACCTACTGTAACATATGCTCGCCGTACTCTAATATGGATGGATTGGGACAAATGGAACCTAAAGGAGTTTATAGTACTTCAGCTGAACTTCAAGGAAAAGTATTGACATCATGATTCCACTTGCCCCTTTTTAACCTATATGTTTTTGAAGTTATCGAAAAAATAAGCTTAAATATAATATAACTTTGTAAGCAAAAGTCCTAGATATATATGACCTTTGGCAAAAATGTGTGTTTTGTATGCCCTTACAATTCCTCCAAACAATACTTTCGTGGAAAATGCAATTAACAAAATTTAAGTACAAAAAACTAACTTTTAAGTAAGTTCCATGTAATATACTTTATTACTTTGTACCGAAAGAAGATAGGATTTTCATTTGTTCAACAAGCTTTCATATTTTGGAATCTTCTTCAACTTTGCTGAACAAACTATTCTTCTATCTTTAAACAAAAAAAAGTTATTTATTTTTATTTTTAGTATAGTAAATTTTTCATACTTTTTGGCAATTTGCAATTATGCGGGTCATTCATACAAACAATTGTTCCGAAGACACTTCTAAGCTAAGTTGAAGGTAAAAGGCGCTATGGAATTAAGTTCCACTTTTTGCCTTATTGGACCACTGTGCACTGCTCGTTCAGGTCCACTCCAGCTGGTTCATCGATCCGACTTTCAACTTTCCCAGTATACTCTGCAGAATCTCCTTCCGTTGATAACTTCTGGAGGTCCAGACGTATCTTTCTCGCCGATATCGATTCAAATACATTGAACAGCTGGGCGCGAATCTTGCCTGCCACGAGATGATGATCCGAGTCGATGTTTGGCCCTCGAAAGTACCGCACATCTATGACGTCTGAAAAGTCCTCGATCAGCATGTGGTCGATCTGGGGGCAAGTGTCTCCAGGTGTGCTTCCGAATGTTCATACATGCAAACCATTTTCAAAATCACTTTAATCTTCAATACATTTCCACCCAAGGAAAAAAGGTGACTTCAATTCTACGAGCGACGAACTTAATTTTGCGGCATTCTGAACAAAAAACCGGCAGCAACGTAACTTTAATCCCATTAAATTATTTTTTTTTCATTCACATCAAATCCATTAAACAAAAACCCTGTCCCTCAGTTGATATTGTTTCCTTTTTTCTGTTTAGGGCTGTTCAATGATATTTAAACTCATTGCTAATTGCTCTATTACTTATTAGAGCTCATGTACGTTCTCATAATGATTCTTTTAAACACATCGACCACCACAAACCATTATAATTCACAACAGGTTTGTTTGGAACCGCTCAGTGCAAAAATAGAAAAGCTATCCCAACCACAACTCCAATCGCTACCCTACAGCTGAGGTCATTACAGTAAATCAGTCAATCAGTTTGGAGGCGCTTGGGCGCGGATTAATGGTGTGTGCCTCCCAAAAAAAAAAATCCGGGCTCGAAATCATTGATTATCCCGCTTCTTTCTTCTTTCGCCTTTGTTGTGCGCCCGGTACAGTAGTAGTAACCTAGCTGCGCGCTGCTTTTAATTACATTTCAAATCCTTTCAAAATGAACCGGAACTAATGCCCGAGATTCGAAACGAAGATTTCAATCAGCAAATGTTATGACCATTGGGATTTATTTCTCCGTTCGGCTGTCTCGGTTGTTACTACTGGCAGCTGGGGCCACAGCCGTCTCGAAACAACAACGAATCGTAATTTACAAATGAACATTCATTACAATGTGTAGAAGACTCGGGAAGCCATTAATCATATCGGCTTTTTACCTTCGACTGGAACCGCAAGCCAGGAGCCTATCGACATGTTTTCAAACAGTTAGTCAGTCACTTGAAAAGTAAGTCGTGGAAACGCGGGAAAGGTGTTACCTACTCGCTCGTATGTTGTTGGAAACATTGTTAAAATAAGAGAAAGGAAGCGTCAGAAGAACAAAAATAATCATGCAGCTTCCCGTGCAACCAGCGAAACACAAAGTACCCACCAGCACAGATCAATAAAATGTACTTCACATAAAAATACACAAATAACACGTAGACGAGCTGGAACGCGGCGATGCAGGGTCGCGTCTTTTATGCGCTACTGGCATTAAATCTGTTATTGGCTGCAACGGAAGGTGATTTTCTTTTCGCGCTTTATTGTTTTCCTGTTTCCGCCCTCACCCGCTAACTGCCCTCTCAGGAGGAACGACGCGGTTGACCTCCAACGATCGGTCGTTGTGATCGACGATTGAGAAAGGTCGGGAGTCGACATTAGTGCTATATGCTTTTGATGCTTTGCTGTGAAAATGTGACTCATTTTAATAATTTTTTTTTCGAGCCAAAATCAGTACACTTAACTATTTAGGTTCTTCATCACTACATCTTCAGTTTTTGAAAGTAGGGTTGATTTTTCTTTGAGAATGTGTGATTTCTCACCATTTAAAGCTGTTTTCCCACTTTTGCATTTCCAAGAGATTTTATTATACGAAAACTTCCTGTTTTCCTGTTTTGTATATTCATTAAATAGGGGAACTGCTCCATTATTCATCTCAGCCCATATATCTCATCTCATACAACATGAAAACACAATTGGAAACAGGAAAAAAAACGCATATTTTCTTCTTAAACCAATCTGCTAATTCATGGAATGGATTCTACTTTGTTCACTTTAGATTCCTCATAAAGTATTATCCTCGAAAACTCACTTAAAAGCACTAAATTTGATATTATATTCGGGCATCTGCACTCGAAAACTCATTTAATTCAATCACCTATCTCAGAAAACAAAATCCGCGCATTGGTCTGCACGGCTACAACGGGACTCGTTCAGCAGCCAACCAAAGTGTTTTTCATCACTAGCGGACCACTTTTGATTTTAATCACTAACAAAACAACTAATAATACTTTAATCTTTGAAATGTTCACCTCAAATTTCCTAAAACAAGCTTGAATTAGCAGAAATATATGAGATGAATTTCTACAATTCCTAAATTTCAACTGTATGTATTTTCATCTGAAAATCTGCGTTTTTTCCTGTTTTCTATTGTGTTTACATATTGTATGAGATGAATATATGGACTGAGATGAATAACGGAGCAGTTCCCCTATTTCAGTGTAAGAATATGTCGAAACTCCGCGTCTATTGTGAAGTGTGTAAGCGTGAAGTGTGAAGTGTGCACGTCTAAGTGATAGAACAAACAAGCTCTCTTTAGGTAAGGCTTGTTTCATTTGGAACTTGGCCGCATACACTGTCCAATTCCACTATGAGGAAATAACGTACAAAATTGGTTAAAAAATTTGAAGTTAAATAAAACTTCAAGGAAAAAATACAAGAAAAATTATTTGTCTGCTGTTCTCGAGTTTTTCATCGAAAACCTCGCATCAATTTCTGCATAGTGGTAAAATCAACCGTATTGCCCATTTTGTTTCCACCACTTCGTCATATCAGATGATGTATTCAATTTACGCTTGATTATTGCCCAATACCTTTTGATGGGACGAAACTTTTGGCAAAATGCAAATTTAGTTTTAAAATACAAAATAATTTATCTGGCAACACTTCCGGTTTTTTTTCTGGATTCCTTGGTTTATTTTCTTCAACATTCACCTGTCACTATTTTCCGGGTGTCTTATGTCTATAAATTGTAAAAAAAAATAATTACGTAGTTTACAACTTTTTTCGTAAAAATGTTATCTCTCGAGATTGGCTCATATTACTTCGGGATGATAGTTGCTTCTTATGTGAAATTTTCCAAGGAACACGATGAAATTATCAAATTTAGAATAAAAATCGCTGCATTTGACGAAAAATATAATTTAAGTTTTCAAATGTAAAAATAATTTATCTAGCAACACTTCCGTTGAATTTTAATCACTAAACAAAATAACTCACTTCGCTAATAATACTTTAATCTTTGAAATGTTCACCTCAAATTTCCTAAAACAAGCTTGAATTAGCAGAAATATATGAGATGAATTTCTACAATTCCTAAATTTCCAAATTCTACAATTCCTAAATTCCAAAGTTGCCAAATCAGTTTCTGTTAATACGAAAAAATCTTACTGAAAATGTTGAATTATTCCGACATAATTGACATTAAACTACAGCACTGTAGTGGTAACCTAGGTTACCAACTTTGCACGTAAACAATTACAGCGGGTATCTAGGTAACCTAACACGACGGGCTGTGGCTACGTTCATTCATGATAATGTGATTCATTCATGATTACAGTGTGATGAATATGGGAGCGTGTCGTGAGATGAATAATTGAGCAGTGATTCAAGTTTTGAGATGGATATGGAAGCGTTGTGAAAAATGGTTTGTTTAACAAAATTCAGAATAAATCTAGCTAATTTTACTTAATATACAATGCTGAACGATTCCATAAGAGCACGTAAGCATATTTAGTTTATTTGTTCAATAATTTCGTGAAAATTTCGTGTTTAATGCGTGCATTATTCGTGAATATCGGCTTAATGAATATGGATCATTCCAGCTCAAGTGGATTTTGAACTCATGTTAACGACATTCTCGTAGTCGGCTTATACTTTGGGAAACTGTTCATAAATGGTAACGATTCAAAATCCCAACTTTGGTGATGATTGGACCACCCCACGCTCCGTGAGGCTTTACCCTTTTTGCCACTTTTCGTTAAAAACCGTTATTTTCTTTAAATTCTGGCTACAAATCCAAGATTTTAAATTAATCAAGGAATAAAAAACTCAAATTGTAAGCAGCAGTGTTGCCAAATCTATTTTCTCTGTGTTTAAAAAAGTAAAGTGCCAATTTCAGCAAATGAGTATATATTAATTTCTAATTTGATAAATTCATTGTGTCTCTGAAAAAAATTACACTAAAAACATTCATCAGCCCGAGGTATTATAAGCAAAACTCGGATTACAGCATTGTTTAAAAAAATAAAGTAAATTTTCTGTGGTTATAAGCAATCGCCTTTTAAACTTTTTTTATGTCTCTGGATATATCGATATATCGAAGAACATTCAGAAATATTATTTCGAAGCAAATTAGTGAAGAAATAAAAAAAAAAGAATTTTGAACACCGGTGTTGCCAGATGAGTTATTTTTGCATTGAACAAATTAAATGGTGCTTTTCGGTAAAACAGTATATTTTGACTTCAAATTTGACAATTGCATTGTCTTTTTGGGAAAATTTTACAAAAAAATGCTCATCTTTTCGAGGTATGAAGAAAAATACTTCAGTTGGAGGTAGCAAGACTTGAGTTACAGTATTTTCATGAGAAAATAAGTCAAATCTGCTATAGCGTTTTCACAGGGTATGAATCACTATTACCGAGTCTTGTGCCTTTCAAAATTCGAAATTTACCACGTGGTGGCCATTTGTGGCTTCTATACAGTTTCACCTTAACAATTGATCAAAAAACCAATGTATCAAGCTTCGGACGGAGAGCTGGCATTGATGACGCACAATAGGAAGGAATTAATATGGTGATTCGTGACAATAGATAAAACACCACTACATTCCTGAGCCACAATCTGCCGACAAAGTATTGGTCAGTATTTTCCGAAATTTACGTTTTTTTTTCTAAGTGTCACGTACCACTACGTAAAAATTGAATTTTTTGTACCCAATGAAAATTTTTGAGTACCACCAACGTCGTTAAAATCGATCGATCGTAATAAAGTGACAACAGATCTCATGGCATACTGGCGTCAGCTACAAATCTGTATCTTTTCACGGAGCAAAATGTTGGATACCGTTCAGAAAAACAGCAAATGCTTACTGCAACCTGCAACAGAACATATCATGGAAGCCAACCAGTAATTCGGTTCATACACTAAAATTAGACATTTTGTACGCTCCAAAGCCGATATCTTCATCTTTGCGGCCAAACACGTCTGTGCCACCTTTAAATCATGTTCTCGGCAGTGAACAAATTTTCGCTCCGGAAACCGACCGTTGTCGGGTTAATTTTGCAGCACTCATTATTCACTGCATTGATTACACTGCAACTCCTGGAACGCATATTTTATCCGTATGTACTATTGTGTTATGCTTCCGTACGCCCATATTTATTATTCCAATTTGAAGCGTCGACTCAAACAAGCTACTGTTTTCTTGCTCCCATTTTTTATTTTTTCGTTGCACCCCCCGTATTCCGTCGTATATTATGTCGTTATGGGGTCACAACCCAACGTCGCCACCACAAGCCCAAAAACCGCTACCGACGAAGGAGTGAGAAACGAGCATTTAAATTCCTCACCTTCTCACCACCACCGCGTCCCGTCGTTCGGTTTTCGTCGCCTCCTCGCGACACTCGTGCTGCAAATGCATTCTGACAGCGCTGCTGTTATTATTATTAAGGCAAAACCCAACTGGCTGCATCTCGTCCCCCACGAAACCCCCCCTGTAGTGAGGTCTGTTTGTTCATCATTATATTATTTTGCCGTGTATAATAATGTTGTATCTGCATGTAAACTATGAATCACGGGAACAAAAGGCCGTCCGCAGAAAGAAAGAGAAAAAACGCGCATTTGCGCTCCATTCAGTTCACATGTTTTTGCTAATCGCCTTGACGAAGGAACCTTGCCGGGATCAATGAGGATCAGCTGACGGTCGCACCCCAAAGGGAAGTACAGCAGGAGCACCGTATCGATTCCACCTAAATCATCCAACTCTGGCAAAAACCGGCCGTCGTGTATTACTAGAGTAGGAACTAACCCATAGCAGGCTGCGAATTCAGAGAATGATTCTATTTCGCTTGAGGCGAAAAACACATTCAACGCACGGCCGCGACTAGAGCGTGGCAGCATGCCATGAATGTTGCTACTAAATGGGAAGGTATGCAGCGGTGAAGATAAGAGTTGCGCAAAATTACACTACCCTCCATCCCTCCGCTCTTCCTCGGGTGCAATGCAATAGATCTCTCTTCGGCCGGTTTCTGTCCTTGTTTGGCTTTTGGGCAAATTTGCAGCGAAATTGACGGTGGCTCCATTCTGATAGATGCAGATTTGTACCGAGGCGAAAATCCGAACAGCGAAGCGAATAAAACTGCGCGATCGCACACTGATTAGGAGGGAGTGGCGTTTCGCTGCCTGCCGTTTTTTTTGCTGCCTTCACATTGTTGCATGCATGAAATCCAGTAGAAATTGGTAGCTATTATGCTCCGGGCCAGGAGATCGCAATCCACGCGGGAGCTGATAAGCTTCTAAACAGTTGGAGTGCACTTGTGAATTCGAGTTTTGCATGTCTAGTATAATTGAACACACGCTGCCGGGTCGATCGAGAGAGAAAGATCACACAGACAGGGGAAGGGGAGATTTTGTCTGTTCAGTACGATGGAAGGTTCTGATAAGCCGTTTTTAGGGTCTCATGCCCAATTAAGAAATGATTTATCGATGAAAAGTTATATTGAGATATACTAGAAGAATTTTTACCTGTCTTTAAGATCCCACATAGGGGTTTAGAGGTCCAGAGGACCCTCATACCATTCGGAATCCATCCGTTTTGTCGTATAATTAAAATAGTACCCATTTAGCCAATGGCACATCAATTAAGAAACACTGACCCTCGCGCGATGGAAAAACCTCATTTCAACTCGTACTCGTCTTGGTTGGGGCTGGTGCGATCACTTCACTTTGCGAACATTTCAATACGAGAAATAATGCTACCCCGAGCTAAATTGAATAATTCATTTGCATTCCGTTTTACACATTGTACAGTGCGATAAATTCCATATAAAAACATATCTCCAATTGCCCCCACGGG
The DNA here is from genome assembly GCF_029784165.1 of Wyeomyia smithii. NCBI lineage: Eukaryota > Metazoa > Arthropoda > Insecta > Diptera > Culicidae > Wyeomyia > Wyeomyia smithii. The sequence goes on along the minus strand of NC_073696.1, from coordinate 25,042,670 downwards.
ACTAAACGAAGCGATCATTGAGCAAACCGGTAATTACTGGGCTGGTAGTAGCAAGCAAAGTGTTCAGGAAATGCGCGCACCGCCGCCGCCACAGACAATCGTCACTCGCAATTCGACTTAAACGGTTAACTTTTTGATGCAATTCTTCCCTATCCCCCTGTCACCTCCGAAACGATACGATCGACGCGGCCTTCACGAGAGTCATTAAATGGTTCTGGGCTATCGCGGGGACAAAACATTATACTTATGCGCTACTGTTGGACGTTTTCAAATTACTCTTTAGGGCAGCTGCAGGTTGGACGATCGAGTGAGCGGGCAATGTTGCCAATTTCATTTAGCGAAAACAAAAAAAATACAAACGAACAGTCGATATCAGATAGCATAAAGACTGAACCCGACACGAAATGCCATATCATCAATGCAAATACTTTCGTTTTTTTATTCTTTCTCTCGAATATATTCCATTTCCAAGTCGGATAACCAGTTCGGGTTTGCTACGCCCCACCACTTACGATTATGCAGTGGGAACGCAAGACTTCGGAATGCAACATTTCAATTCTTGTTCTGTCCGTATGACTGTGGGGCATACTTCTGTCCGTTCTGTTCCGTGAAATGGAGGACCAGAATGAGGGGGGAAATGCCATTACGCTACATTCCGGACCACAGCCGACGGTGTGTGCGCAATCGGTTTCTTCTGCCGATCGTGATCGAACCGTCGCGTCCGTCCGATTGCAATCGACAAATCATGAACCATCAAGGCTTCCATCATGAGCCGAAACCGCCCAGAGGATTTCGATTTCGAATTGGGAATTGAATGATAGTTCTGGTGCGTTTTCGGTTTCATTCGGCTACCACGTACTTGCGAAGTGTAGGACCGCCGGGCCTAATCGTGTTCGCAATGGCCGCTTCGATTTTGGTGTGTTTCCCATCAATCGCAGAAATCAGAGAGACCACTTACTCATTTCGTGTGTAGAGTCGCAATTGAAGTCGGTTCGTCTTTGTGAGACTCTGTGACACAAAGCAAAAGAGCAGCTTTTCGGTCAAACGTGGACCTACATGTAACCCTTGCGGCACATTTTTGGTTCTTATTTCAACAATTACTTCTGTTGACTTAAGGGTAAGATGCCAAACGTGTAAGCACAAGTAGCAATTCCAAACAAAATCGTTCTGAAATTGCTGATATTTAAAAAGAGCATTTCGATTCTTATGAGGCTTTGTATAGGTTTTCGGTTGTTCATACCATTCTGTCTCAAAGCTTATATTTGAAAATGGTATATATGTTTCAATAGATAAAATCTTGAATTTTCTTTTTAAGCTTTCATCAGCATGCATCCTTCGTACTTTGTTTAAACTTTGGTGTTCAACTTTCTAGCGCTCTTTTTGGCTACAAGATTTTCCTTTGTTTGGTCTTGTTTGGTTACTTGCAGGCACGAAAATTACGATAATCTTCTCGTATACGGATTCTCTGAATGGTTTTGGATCGGGTTGTATCTTTTAGTTATCGTTCTACTACGACGCGTTCGTTGATCCATCGGATCATGGCCTAATGTGTCGAGCTTCGTAGCCGCAAGGTTACAGAGTTTGACAAGCGAATGGTGATAGGTTCGAATCTTAGTAGAACCAAACCATTCGTTCGCAAACAGGAAGTATGGGTTTATTCTCAGGCTCTTCCACACAAAATCTTCTCTCTAGATTTAATAACCTCTCGTCCTAATAACCTCTCGTCTAAAGCTTCGATAATATCATAGATTATAGCACTTTACATGCTTTTAGAGTGATAGCTTGCAGGAGGATATGATAGAATCGATAAGGAAAAAGTAGGTTACTAAGTCTGAAGAAGAAGACAAAAAGCACTACAACACGGACAATGCCATAATAGATCAAACAACTACTGGTCGCAGTGGGGTCCACAAAAAAAAATGGCCTAAATAAAACTTCTTCTGACGATTTAATTTTGTAGCGTAGTCCGAATGTATTTTTTAATTTCCATCTGACTCTATGATCTACATGAGATAGAAGGTGATTTACATGGTGAACATAGGGGAAGACTAAAAGTTAAACATGAAATCCCGAAGTCTTAGTTCTATTCTAACACATAGTAAGTCTCATTATAGTCAGTGATGGAGCAGAAGAAAAATTTCAACTCTAAACAAAACTGTCATATTGTAGTCAAAATCATAACGTAGAACAATAACAATAACTGTAGACCTTACATTTAAAAACTGCTAGAAACGTTTTCTTCTGTTCTTAATTCGTTTCTTGGAGTAACCTACGTCGGAACAGTGAAAATTCAAACGATGCGTTACTTATCGTTGGTAATATGATATAACTAACATCTTAAAACTTCGGTTATCTTTATAAAGAGAAACAACAAAATGTCGCACAGAGCCAAATCTAAAGAATACAATTTGGTCGTGTTGACGGTTGAGGTGTTAATCGGTGCGTGGTCATGGTGAAAAAGTACTTTTATCATCTTTAAATGGGGTCGTTTTAGTAATTCAGCATCGCAATGGTACAATAAATCAGTATTCTCTGCTTCCGATAGTTGATATAGATCACATGCACATTAACATGCACCTTCAATCGGCTGTCTGCAAATACCAGATCGTGGATTTTCGTCACGTCATCCTCCGTGGTAGCCATTCTTGGGGCATCTGTACGTGGCTCATCGAAACCCGACGTGCAAGTTCGTTAAACCAATTTTTGATGGCCGCCATAGTAATTCGGCATGTACTAATTGGCCCATATAAGAGACTGTTTCAACCAAAACTGCTCATATTAGTTCTAGACAGTGACTACAACAGTCTTTACTTACCAGCAGCAGCAGTGCAGCGGATAGCAATGGCAGCGGATATCAGCAGCAGTTACAGCGGGTATCAGCATCGATAGTGGCAGCGCCAGCTCGAGGATTGAACAGCAAATTGCCCTTATCAGGATAAATTTGATGCCTAATTGAAGAGTTGCTATTTTCTCTTTCAATTATTACACTTCATAAATTTGGCTTCATCTCCATGCTTCAGAACGTACTGAATTATCTTCTCCTTAAGTAATATGAAACAGCCTACAGCTTTTTTTATTTGCATAATCAAACCTCTAAAATTGTCAAGATCGGGTTATCGGATTTATAAATTTAACTCATAATTAAGTTTTCGGATTCATTGATTAAACTTTAAAATTTGTCAATCCTTAATATGCAAGAAACTTGTTTGCGTTGTATAGTGTTTGTTCCATTCCTGTTCAGTGATGTATGGGCAAACTGACATTCGGTAGTACTTCAATTCCTATTTTGCAAAAAAAATTAAAACATATTCAGTACAAGTAATGTAACAAACAACCTTATGTAGTTCTACGTCAACCTTGCGGTTGTGGCTTTGTATACAACCCTTGTGATTTTTGGATTAGTAAACTAAATTATTTACACGATTAGATACATATTTCAGACTGAAGATAAAGTTTTTGAAGGGGCGTGAACGTGCATTAAAAAAATTGTCGCTCAGAAATCTTTAGAAATTGTCAAGCGTAATTGGCAAAAAATACTAAAAATAACACGAAATTTTAGGTTGAAAAGAAAGTTGAACTTTGTTTAACGCAAGCTCGGAGTACAAATTGAAATTTTAAACTTAAATCATCTCGGAAAAGGATGCACACAGAAAGTTAGCTCTTTATAGATAACACTGGTTTACAAAAGCGGAAATTGCTGTCCCAAAGCTCGAAGTAGCTTCCCTTGAAAGATTATAGCTTTTGAACCATTCCTGTGAATTTTGGTGCCCCCTCCCAAAACGCATCAACTCACGTGAAAGTTCGCAAAATAACTGCTCGCCGGGTTCGTCGCTTTGACGTTATGTTAACGAGAAAACTAATTCAAATCTCATCTGAAAAAATGTTAGTGGCTGGAGGCACCAAAATTCACAGGAATGGCCAAGAATCTTTCATTTTTTTCTAGTTTGAGCTTCAGGACCACACCTGTGTAATTTTTCGGTATCTGAGCCAGTGATGCTGTAGTTTTTTTTTTTTTTTTTTAAGGGGGGATTTGTTAGTAGCTTAAGTATTTATGATAAATATTAGTAAATAATGAGTATGTGTGTCCAATCACAAATGGTGACTTCTCAACACTGTTAGAAATTTGTAATTTTAATTGTTAGGATTTGTTTGCTTTCGCAATTAGGACTTATCATTCGTAGGGATTTAAACCTACTTGTCAGAAAAGGGGAAGTAAACTTACAACTAACTTAATTGCTAACTTATTGGCTATAAAGAGAGCTTATCGTAGCAATTGAGGATTGCAACGATTTTTGTCGAAAATTGTTAATAATTTTATTTGACATAGCTTCTAATGGTTCAACACCAGTAAGTCTATGTAATTCGAGTGTACCAAACCAAGGAGGACGCTTCAAAATCATTTTCAGAATTTTATTCTGAATCCTTTGGAGCGTTTTCTTCCTTGTTGAACAGCAACTTGACCAGATCGGTACAGCATAAAGCATTGTTGGTCTAAAAATTTGTTTGTAAATCAAAAGTTTGTTCTTTAAACAAAGTTTAGAATTCCTGTTAATGAGAGGATATAAACATCTCGTATATTTGATGCACTTGGCTTGTATACTCTCAATGTGCTCTTTGAAAATAAGTTTTTTATCATAAATTAGTCCCAAGTACTTAACCTTGTCGGACCAACTTAAAATAACCCCATTCATCTTGACAACGTGATTATTGTTTGGCTTGAGGAAAGAAGCCCTAGGCTTATGCGGAAAAATTATCATTTGAGTTTTAGAAGCATTGGGAGAGATTTTCCACTTTTGCAAGTAGGAAGAAAAAATATCTAAACTTTTCTGCAATCGACTGCATATGACACGAAGACTTTTTCCTTTTACGGAAATGCTTGTGTCATCGCAGAACAATGACTTTGTGCATCCTGGAGGCAAATCAGGAAGATCTGAAGTGAATATGTTGTACAGGACTGGACCCAAGACTGAACCTTGAGGCACACCTGCTCTGACAGGAAATCTATCAGATTTTGAATTCTGATAGACAACCTGCAGAGTTCGATCAGTAAGATAATTTTTTAAAATTTTGAGTAGGAAAATTGGAAAATTAAAAGTTTGCAATTTCGCAATCAAACCTTTATGCCAAACACTGTCGAATGCTTTTTCTATGTCTAAAAGAGCAGCTCCAGTGGAATAACCTTCAGATTTGTTAGCTCGTATCATATTAGTAACTCTGAGCAATTGATGAGTTGTGGAATGCCCATGGCGAAATCCAAACTGTTCATTTGCAAAAATTGAATTTTCGTTGATGTGTGACATCATTCTGTTAAGAATAACTCTCTCAAACAGTTTACTTATTGAAGAAAGCAAACTGATTGGTCGATAACTTGAAACTTCAGCTGGGTTCTTATCCGGTTTTAAAATGGGAGTAATTTTTGCATTTTTCCATAATTTGGGAAAATATGCAATTTTGAAGCAGCAATTGAAAATTTTCACTAAAAAATCCATTGTGCTCTCAGGGAGATGTTTGATTAGTATATTAAAGATTCCATCGTCACCAGGTGCTTTCATATTTTTGAAATTTTTAATAATTGATTTAATCTCATTCAAGTTAGTTTCAATTATTTCTGCAGGTAAAAAATTCTGGGAAGAAATTAAATCAAATTGACGTGTGACTTCATTTTCAATTGGACTCACAAAATTCAAATTTGAGTTATGAACACTCTCAAACTGCTGAGCAAGTCTTTGAGCCTTTTGTTCATTGGATACAAGAAAACGTTCACCATCTTTTAAAACTGGAATAGGCTTTGAAGGTTTCTTAAGAATCTTCGACAGCTTCCAAAATGGTTTTGAATATGGTTTCAATTTTTCAACTTTAGTCTCAAAATTTTGATTTCTCAGAAGAGTAAATCTATGTTTAATCTCTTTCTGTAAATCTTTATAAATAGTTTTAAAAACAGGGTCACGAGAACGTTGATATTGACGTCTGCGGACATTTTTCAAACGAATTAGAAGTTGAAGATTTTCGTCAATTATTGGTGAATCAAATTTCACTTGAGCCTTTGGAACAGAATAATTCCTGGCATCAACAATTGCACATTTTAATGCTTCCAAAGCGGAATCAATATTCACTTCGTTTTGCAAATCAAGCTCATTATTGAAATTTCTCTCAATATAATTTTTGTATCTTTCCCAATTAGCTTTGTTATAATTAAAAACAGAGCTCATAGGGTTTAAAACTGATTCATGTGATAAAGAAAAAGTTATTGGAAGATGGTCAGAATCAAAGTCAGCATGTGTGATCAAATCACTACATACATGACTTTGATCTGTCAGCACCAAATCAATTGTTGAAGGGTTTCTTACAGAAGAAAAGCATGTAGGACTATTCGGAGACAAAATAGAATAGTATCCTGAAGAACAATCATTGAATAAAATTTTGCCATTGGAATTACTTTGAGAATTATTCCATGAACGATGTTTAGCGTTAAAATCGCCGATTATGAAAAATTTCGAACGATTTCTGGTGAGTTTTTGTAAATCACCTTTAAAATAATTTTTGAGCTCGCGTGTGCATTGAAATGGTAAATATGCTGCGGCAATAAATAAAATCCCAAGTTCAGTTTGAACTTTAATTCCCAAAGTTTCAATAACTTTCGTCTCAAGATGGGGAAGAGCACGATGTTTGATTCGGCGATGAATAACAATTGCAACTCCACCGCCGGAACCCTGAATCCTATCATATCTATGAACCACGTAATTGGGATCATATTTTAATTTTATGTTAGGTTTCAAAAATGTTTCAGTAATAATTGCAATATGCACATTATTTACTGTTAAAAAATTAAAAAGCTCATTCTCATTGGCCTTCAATGAGCGAGCATTCCAATTTAATATTTTAATTGTTTTATTTAAAATCATTGCTAAATTTTAAATTAGAAACAATTTTAATAGTAAAATTTGTGCCTATTTGAATGGCTTCAAACATTGATTTTGCCTGCAACATGGCGTTCATAAGATCGAACATTGCCTGTTGCAAAAAAGAAAGTTTACCTGCCGTAATAGGCCCCAGGCAGTTGACATTAGAAAAAATATTTTCGGTAGCAATATTAGCTGGAGTGATAGGTGTACAATTATTTTCTAGCGTGTTTTGCTTACCCATATTAACGGTCATTTTCGAACTACCAACACTAGGCGGTATAATGTTCGAACTACCTGTAACCTGTGCATAAGTTAAACGGGTATGCAAAGGAGTAGGTAAACTATGCGTCACTGGTACGCTTGGAGAATTTTGTTTTGAAGTTGGTTTTAATTGAGAAATTGAATTTTGTTTACCTTGCCTTGCCTTAACAATTGCTAAACGGACTGGGCATTGATAAAAATTTGACATATGGTTGCCGTTACAATTCGCACAGCGAAAATTTTTACTCTCTTTCACAGGACATGTGTCCTTTTTGTGAGAAGAGTCTCCACAATTAAGATATTTTTGGTCCATGTTACAGAATTTGGAACCATGGCCATAACGTTGGCAAGTACGGCATTGGGTGATATGCTTTTCACCTCCGCCATACTTCCTATAAGTTTCCCACTTTACACGCACATTATACAAAGCATGTGCTTTTTCAAAAAATTTTAAGTTGTTAACCTCATTGCGGTTAAAATGAATTAAATAATTAACAAGGGAAATTCCAGTTCTCTGACTGTTTTCGCCTCGTGATTTTTGTTTCATTAGAATTACTTGGGTAGGGGCTATGCCAAGTAATTCTGTTAAAGTAAGTTTGATCTCATCAACGGTTTGATCGTTGGTGAGACCTTTCAAGACAACCTTGAACGGCTTGGCGTTCTTGGTGTCATATGTAAAAAATTTGTACATCTTGTCAGTTAAATACTGAACAAGACGATCACGACCCTTTACTGAGTCGGCTAATAAGCGGCATTCACCTCTACGGCCAATTTGATAGGTAACTTTAACGTCAGAAACAAACGTTGAAAGTTCCTTTTTGAATATATTAAATTCAGAAGAAATAGTTACCACAATGGTGGAACTTTCTCCTTTTTTAAAGATTTTATATTTTGTATAGTCTCATTATTGGTAACTTCCATTTCACCAGCTTCTTGCTCAGGCAAAATATCAAAAGGATTGTCACTACAGACACTCGATGTGTCAGAAAGAGATGCCTCTCTTTTCCTCCCCGCAGCGATGCGAGGTTTCTTTTTCCGTCCAGCCATTTCAGGTGATACGAAAAAAGTTAAAACAAATGTTAAATTCAAAAGTAGGTAGTCTTGAGAAAGACTGATGGGAAATAACTTTCAGGTAGTCTTTAAAAGACACACTGACAAAACACAAACTTTGAAGCTATAGGCAGTCAAAGACCAGTCCACAAGCAACCGAAAAAACGTCTGATCTGTAGGACAGTTCAAGACGCACTGAGTGATGCTGTAGTGATTTACAGCACAATGTTGCCACTAAAATGTATGTTAAAACTATACACTCTTTAAGAAAATTACTCTACAGGAAATTACAACCTGCGGAAATTTTCAAATACAGGTCGGACTCGGTTATATAGAGACTCTATTATATATTGACTCGATTATATGATTCGATTATACAGAATTTTAGACTCGATTATATAGAGTAGCAGAAATTTGTTTTTCCTAATTTCAAACCTGACTTATCTAGAGTTATTTCGTAAGGGAATAACCATAAAATACGTAACGCTTAATAGAAAGGGAAAATAAATAGAAAAAATTTGAAAATTTCGAACATTTATTTTTAAATTCAAAATTAAAATTAAAAAAAATACCTAAATGAAAATACCTAAATAAAAAAAATAGTTTAAAAAAGAAAAAAAATCTATGATTCGATTATATATAAAATTCGATTATATAGTGAAAAAAATCGGAAACTATATATAATCGAGTCCGACCTGTACGTGTACAAGGTGTCATCTATACATATAAAAATGCTGCTCCAGAAGGGAGGGCTCCTATACAAACGAAACACAAATTTCTGCATAACTCATGAACAAATCAAGCAAATGTACCCAAATTTAGCGTGTTGATGTTTCAAGAATCAAGAAATATTTCTATGATACCTTGAGACCATCCCCCCGCTCCAGAAAGGAGGGCTCCCATACAAACGAAGCACGAATTTCTGTATAACTCGAGAATTAATCAAGCAAATAGTTAACGGGAGCAACAAATATATATCTGTGATAGATTGGCACCCCTCCTTCCGCTAGAAGGGAGGGCTCTCATTCAAAATGAACACACATTTCTGCATAACTCAGGAACAAATCAAGTAAATGTAACCGAGTTTCCATGATGATGTGACAACCCTTTCAGCTCTGGAAGGGTGGAAGGGGTCCGAACAAATTTCGGCTGAGATTGAAAACTAAACAAGCAACTGGAACCTAATTTGGCAGGTGAAGGTTTTTGGGACCAAGGAATATTTCTATGGTGGTTCGATACCCCTCGCTCATCTGGAAGGGAAGATTCCGATTCCAATAAAACATAAATTTTTGCATAACTCGAGAAAAAATCAAGCAAATGGAACCCAATTTGACTTGTACAGGTTTTTGGGAGCAGAAAATTAAACACAAATTTCTACACAACTAAAGAACTGATTAAGCAAATGGAACCAGATTTGAAAAGTGAGGACTTAAGAGTATAAGGAACGTGGTGATGGTTTTACATCTCCCGTACAAATGAACCACACATTTCAATCATTTTTTTCGGAAAACAACCGAAAATGACCGAATATTACCCAATATCGATATTTCCGGAACTAGAATGATGCCCACAGGTCCTATAACTTTCAGATCGATCGGTGGAACTATAATTTTGCGCTCAATATTTTAAGTTTCCTTATGATTTTATATGGTATAATCCATATTTTCAAAAATAGTTCCCTAAAGATGTATAGTTGACTCCTAAAAATATATTGTTACATGATATTTGTAAAAAAAAATTCTGGGGAAAATTCTTCTGGAGACCGTAATGTTTGTAGAAAAAGTAATTTACCTCAAAGTTATGAATATCTAACGAACGGATCCATGTTGAATTTTTCTACCTGCACTGCTTCAGCGTGCAGCTGTTGCGAAATCACCCATGTGATGGGAATCATTTTCGCGTAGAATGCAGCTTAATAATACTATAAGTAAAAATTTCCGTCTTCAAACTTAATTCTACGCAAAATTGTTTCTCATCACATGGTGAGTTTGCAACAGTAGCATGCAGCAGCAGTGTTGTTAGAAAAATTTAATGTTGAGCCGTTCGTCAGATACTCAATCAGTTCGAGGTTATCAACTTTTTCTACAAGCATCATAGCGCTTTACGGTCTTCAAAAAAGTATTGATATTTTTGAAAGTCAGCTGGACACTTCTGGAGAATAAGTTCTAAAAAAAGGGATTTCCCTATTTTCAAAAAAGAGCACTTTCTTATAAAAAAAAAATTGTTGGGGAATTTATGGCCTTATCCCCGAAAAACTATTTTTCTAGAGAGGGTTGCGGCTATTACGAAGGAAGTTAAGTATTGTGGTGGCACACAACCGTGTGTGCACTAGAGTGGCCATATTTTATATGGCCGTTTTTGAAACTATCGATCTTAACGAGCGCCGGGCTGAAAAAGTTTCCTTTTGACCTCTACAATAAGCCACGAAAATTTGAAGTTGATTGGAGTTTATTCAATGGACCCACAAAGCGCTTATATTTTAGAAATCGATTTACATGAAAATTGTACGGAGTTTTTTCTTTTTTTAACATATATCTCTCGATAATCGTATTCAAATACACTCGTATTTTTATAAAACCGTTATATTAGTATCCCAATTTAAGTTTAAAATAATCTAAAATGTTTGGTACGGTATACGGTATTTTTACGGTATGAATCAACAACATGCAATAAAAACTGAGGTTCGTCTTCATTATGTGTTGGAACACGGTTAAAATTTTTCATGAGTTCAACACCCTGCTCTGTGGCGTCGTTTATAGCGAATAATTTTTGAAAGAAGTTTGCTATTCCTCATTATTTTTCTATTTGGCTGGGTCACGGTCGAAAAAATCAATATTAAGTTCAAAACTCGAAAAGAAAGCATTGGTTTTGTATAAAACGAGATGAGATAAATTATATACTAGTAACTGTTCAGGATTTTATTGCTTGCGACATTCGACGTCAGCTATTTAAGGCCAAACGGTATTGAAACAAAAAATGGCCGACTTCGAGCCACCACTTTGAATTTTCAAAGGCACAAGACTCGGTAACAGGTAATGCGTCATCTGTGAGAACGCTGTTTTATGTTTGCTGCGGTGAAGCAAACATGAAATAGCGTTTTCACAGGGAATGCATTATCTATTTCCGAGTCTTGTGCTTATGAAAATTCTAAGTGGTGGCTCGAAATTGGCTGTTTGTGGCTTCAATACCGTTTCACCTTAAGGACCATTCGCTTTTAATCGCCTGATCAACTTTTTATTAATTTCAAGCGGGATATCAAGCCAATCCAACTTATTCTGCGCTTAAATACCACAAGCGATTCTTCATCTTTTCAGTTGCAGCGTCTGAAACGACTATCAATTTCGATATATGCGAAAGAATCATGTAGAAAATTCGTACACCCGAAAAACACCTGAATGTAAAGTTTGACTATAAAAAGGAACATGTCTCGAATGCAATTTATCAATGATCAGAGCAAATATTTTCGCAGGCAATAAATGTTGGATATTCAATGAAGAGTTCCATTGTGCGAGGCCCCCATGAAAAATTGTGTTATTCAGGGATCGAAGGTATTCAAAATTGCTAAAATTTAGCGTTACGTAACATGTGAATATCCCTAACGATATGATTTTATGATTAAAGAGTATTTCGACGCAAAATATACAACTATTTCAAGAAACTCAGGCAAAAAAATTCATAAAGAGATAAAAAACAGCAATTCTTATGAGAACCAATTTTTTAAATATAAGCGTTTTGTGGGTCCTTTAAATGAACTCGGACCAACTTCAAATTTTCATGGCTTATTTTTGGAGTAAAAAGGAAACTTTTTCCGCCCGGCGCTCATCGAAATCGCATGATGTTACAAATACGCCACTCTAGTGTGCACCCCTCGTGGAACAAGAGAGAGGAGAGAGCAGAAAAAGAGAGAAACACGCGAACGGTTTTGATTAGCGCCTCGAATAAAATACGATTTTATCCCTGCAAACCGAAGTGTTTTTATTATTTATAATAGTGAATATCCCACATTGGTTACCCCAATGTGCGGAAATCGGTGAAAGAATCAGAAGAAGCCACCTTCATTCCCCAAATAAGGACGAAAATACGAAATCGCAAACAGCGTATTAGGACGCCATTTTTGAAAAGAAAAAATGTCGCAAAAAACGAGCCTCTGGTTTCATAGCTACCCCGCGGACTACACTTTGTCCTATCACTGTTTTTTTTACATTTTCCGGACTATCCCGGACTACCCTTTTTCTGTCCCTGACAGTCCGCGCAAGAAACAGAGTGCAGTTTTGAAGACACCAACACATTCACACGTATGTGTCAAAATAAAAAAAAAATGTGTCAAAATCGGTTTGCTTTGATTATCGTTCTTCGCGTGTCTAACATCAGGTTGAATTTTAGTTATTTTATTTTGTTATTTTGTCATTTTTCAGTAAATTGGCAAATTTTTCGTACAGCAGCACAAACGCGATAAAAGACAATGGCGATAATGACCAAAACAAAAGTGACAGCTACCTCTGGTATTATACGCACACCATTGCAACTGCTCGGCAAGTGTTTTTTTTAAGCTGCAAAGCGTAGTCCGGGACGGGATAGTCCTGCCGTAAAAACGAATTCGACATTAGAAGTCATTCGGGTGCTATGCACTTAGTCACACGGCCTACTCTGCTAAAAATGTTCCTGTTCGGGTGCCTGGTTGCGAATTTCTAGTTTTTTTTTCGAAGGTTTAACCCATTGCAACAATTTTGAGTCATGTCAATTTTGAATCAGGTTTTAGTTAAGCTTTATTGAGTGTTGATGATCACCATTTTGGAAAGCAATATGGATATATCTGCAATGTAGTTAATTAGTCAAATGTCAAACGATTTGCTCTAATCAGTTCACAGCCTACTAATTCGCCAACAACGGTGCTGACAGCGCATCGCAATTCAAACCACGTCCAAAAAATGCAAACAATTTTGCGCTGTACTGCCGCTGCGGCTCACTCAGGCAGAAAAATTTGAACAAATTCAATTATTGTTATCGGACATTAATCAGGTTGCTACCGCAATTAGTGAACGGAATAATCAATAACGATAGTGTTCCTACCTGAACACAGTGGGCGAGAGAGATAGGGGCAAAAAAGGCAAACATTTAACACTACGCTTATTTCCAAAACACGCCTGTTTCGATACATTGTTGCTCCCTAATCGGTTTTACATAGCCCCTGAGCAAGAAGGCAACTTAAGGCGCTGCTATTGCTGCTGCTGCGGCTGCTGCAGCAAAAAAAGCGTCTAGTTTGCAAATAGCATGAATAATAGACACACACACGCTGACTGACTATGCAGCATAGCCGCGGGCGAATCTCAGGGTCATCATCAACGTCGTCATCCATCCGCTTCAGATCGGACAGACTCGGGAATCGCCACTGTGTACGTAAATTCAGCGCCGACTTTGACTGACTTTACATAGCGGCGACGGCGGCGGCGGTGATGTAAGTCTTCTTCTGAGGAATCGACGTTGTTGAGGGCTCTTGCAATTGCTTGCTGCAGTCGGATGCGATTCCGTCCAGTTTTTGCACTTCTCTATCTCTGGAAGCGATGTATAATAAATCCACGGCACCAGCAGAACCAAAAGCCCTTTTCTACTTGAGGAGATAATTTGTAATGAAAAGTACAGCAATGCTAACAGGCACATTGTGTTTTTTGATCCCCGCACACCTTTCTGGCAGCTCCCCCTGACTTTTGCGATGGGGAGGGAGGACACGTGAGAGTGTGATCTGTTTGGTTGGACGTAAGTGTGCGTGTGTGGACCTTTTCACGTTTCTGTTTGATAATGTAGACGAGCATTTATTTTTTCTTTTCCTCTCGCTTTGCTTTGTTGAATTCAATCATAACTGCTGCCTCTGCAATTGAAATATGGTTACACGATGTATTACTATTTTTTTCTGTCTCTCCTGCCGTCGTTTCACCATTCGCTGCGCTCGCGATGGGTTTGAACCCTGAACCCACGGCAGTAGGCGTGCATTAAGGTGTGTGACACAGCACAGGGCTGAGATCAAATGTAAAAAGTTCGAGTTGAGTTGTTTTTGGTACCCTAAAAAAATGATTTCGTAAAAATGATTTTTTCAAGGGGGAATCCGGTCATGTTTCGGCGATGATGTTGTTGGCAGTGGCGGAAGAGGTGACGGCGACGATACTTGCAGTGCATGTGTAGTCATATTATAATAACACATCACACATCGTGTTTTCGGTCCGTTTCTGAACCACGCTGTTGGAGTTGGAGTTCTAGGAGGGCCTCTGAGAAGTGGCTGCTAGGCCTGAGATAGCAAGAAGCATTTTTATATAGTATAATCATTTGAATTAAATTGCCCGTAATAATGCCTCGTCCGGTACATGAATCGGCGAGCAACATGATAGGTGTTTTCCTCGCTCCCCTTTATGCAAGATTCGCGAGGGTTTCGCACTGCGGCGAAGATGTTTTTTTTTTTCACTAAGCAACGAAAGAAGTTTTTGTGTGAGAGTACAGAATAAAAAAATCAGTTTTTGAGTCTAGCTACGACCCTGGCGGAGGCCTTCAGGGCTAATTTTCCTCATTTTCATTATTGTATGTGATGCTTAATTATGCATGAATTTGTAGCTCTTTAAATGAACCACTCTCGCGTCTCGCCTGGCTATAGTAAGCTTCGCAACATAAGTCGATCCAATTTGTTCGGTGGTTCTTTTATTTTTAATATCAAATTCGCCTGCCATGGTGCAGTAAAATTCCCTGGCATCCCCGTCAAGACGGTTTCGACGCTGGAAGAAAAATGTTTCACCGCCTACTGAACATTTCCGTCGTGTGATAAATGGCCTCTCCAGTGTGGCCAATCCGCAAGGGGGGACCGACGTAAATTTCCCACTGACCCTCACCGTTTCTCCTGGAGGCTTGCTGGTGGTGACAGTGTTAAGGGTCTTGGCGAATGAAAATCCCTCATCGGATAAAACGGAAGTAGTTAACATCGGTGACTGGACCGGTGGTGTGAACGACATCGAGCGAGAGAGACAGAGATGAGAACTTTGAAAAGGTCGCATTTCTGTTTTTCCTAACAAATTTCCTCTGTTATCGGACCGAAATAGACGGATAGGGCGAGCGGAAAATAAAACACGGAAAAAAGCAGGAGGTTATTTTGCTGCGAATTAATGTTGTACAACAACAGTTGGAGTCCATAACCTGTTCGCTGCTCGTTTTTTTTTTATTTTGAGTAAGGGTGGGAAACTCCTGGCGATAGTGGCTGCGACATGGCGACCGTGGGTGAAGGAGAAGTAGAAAAAATCACCGTACGACCTTTGTACTTGCATGATGTCTGCGGTGTCTTCGTTGGACCCACCGTGGGGAAGGGGGCTAAGTGTTCACGTACTTTTGTGACTTGTAGCGTGCAGCACAATTGCCTTCTCTATTGCGGCGGGCGTAGGAAACAAGAGTTAAAGTTGAACAGCTATTGAAAGTTTCCACTAAACAGAAGTGTGTTACCGCTTTGCGCTGTCTGTGGTTTTACTCTGTGAAAAATAGATGTGCATTTTTTTTTGTTTTCTAGTGAAACCTTTCAAGCGATGTTATTTCATGTAAACGTTTGCTCTAGTGTGTGATTTTATTAGTTGTTTTTCTACATATTTTTCTTTTCATGAAATAATTGGCGTTTAGCTCTTTTGTATCCATATTGTACTAACGAATGATAGATGTTCTCTATATGTTACGTGTCTATACAGTAAATGTTTGTTCTTTCTGCTATGTTTTATTCACTGTTTTCCATAAGATTACCGAACTCACTCTAAACCATCATAAAAAAAATGTTTAATTTCCGCAATCCCGTAAAAAAACACAAAGCGAGATTCACTGAACGAATGGACGATTTTTCTTTCTTTCTTTAATTTCAGATGCTTATCGATAAAACCACCCGAGAGGTAGGCGCATACAAGTTTAGCAATTACAAAAAACAAAACCCCAGTGTAGGCAAAATCAAGAGCGCGTGCGTGTTTGAGCGTTTGTGTGGTTGAGCATTCCATCCCCGCCCTACCAGACTCTAAGCAAAATACCCCGAAACGAACGCCTGGGCAAGATCATCCGCGTGAAGCACACAACAGTAGGTATAAAACCAGTGAAAAAATTGACACATAATCATTACGTTTCTGGGCAGTCAACCCCCTCGAAAGGCAGGTTTGTCGAGCTTCATTTGCAGCGGATGGTTTTGTCTAGCTGTTTCTTTCCCTTTCCCACCGTATGTTAGTTTGAATGAGAAAAAAAATCAAATGATCGTCATTAGTACCCTAGCTAAGGCGGCTGATCGGCTCCATCCTCTGCAACTCCTTCCTTCCAATCAACAACGTTTAGTAGGAAAATTGTCTTGAATCACACAATTAAAATCACAAATTGAGCAACCCCCTCCCCGCGTTTGTGGATCGATTGCAGTTGATTGCTCAGAATTGGCTATACTATATTTTGCTTCGCGCACTGTTTTTTTAAAGTTTCGATGGCAAATGAGAGATGAAAAGTGATGAAACCACTTCGGCACTGTAGATACAGACAGAACAAACATGACACGATTTCGCGGATGCATCTATCATCATCATCGTCATCATCATCAACATCCTAGGGGGGGTTTATGGGTTGGCGGAGGGTTTTTGGATTACCCCGTGTGTGCGGTGGTGTTCATGCATATGGCATCGGAGATTTATTAACTATAAATTAACTTTGATTGCTTTCTTCTCTGATTTATCTTCCACGCTGCCGAGGTGAAGGGCACACTAACAAAAGGCAGCAAAGGGCGGGGGACGTGTTGTGGTGTTCAGGAGTAAATAAGCTTTTCATCAGTAGTTTGATAGCACCGTGCAATACTTCGAATGGTTCATTGTTGTACAGAGTCAATATTTGATTTATAGGGACGGCTGGATATTTAATCATACGTGTAGCGTGAATTCAAAACAATTGTTCGTACAGAAGTTGTACGTGAATTGCATGTGAACAATCGAAAACTAAATATGGTAAAACAGCAAAAAATATGTTTTTGAGGGCCATATCCATTCGGGTGGAGTGAAATGGCAAGCATGACTCTACAGCAGTCATTAATTATAATTTTCTCGAGCCAAACCGATTGTCGATTTCACAGATTTATTCCTCCTCTCCCGTCTCTAATTTGGTTTTATTTAAAATATTTGTATTCTCTGTGCGATAAAATCAAAATGTTCTTTAAGTTTACGAGCCTTTCTCGTATGGAAGGCGCGAAATAAAAGGCGGAATCACGAAAGACAGATCCACGAAAACTAGTCCAAACACCAAAGGTAGTTAGAATATTTTATATGGCAGAAGCACGAATTACAAAATCACAACTGGCTGATTAAATAAAAAGTTTAAAATATTCTTACCAAGGTTGAAAATGTTTGGACCCTCTCCGAATGATAGCAAATGTAACCAAAATCAAAAAAATATTCGTACACTCAAGGCTGGATTAGAGTGTTAGGGGGCTCGGGGCAAATATATTCGTGAGGCACCCTTTGCTTCACGCTCCTCTGGAAGGGATATCCAAAAAAAAGGCCTTCACTTTGTCTTCTCGTTTTCTTGAGTTAGGAGGCCTGGGACATTTGCCCCCATTTCCTCTTCTAAAAATCGAGCCTGAATACACTTATTGTCGAAGTCTTTTTCATGTGGTATAGAACATCTAATTCTCGATGTATGTAATTTTATGAGAATGCGAAAACTCGTACAGTACACCAAAGCAAATGTGTGATTTTGGCTTAGAAAAGTTATCCTCATTCAGACGGGACTCGAGCCGGTAAATCTCCCGACGGACATAATATTTTATCCAAAGCTTCAGGCAAGGTACTTTTCCTTAAGACCAATATCGTAGCACCCTCTACTATTGTGTCTCATTCCTAGCACGCCTCGATCAACTACATCCTAGAGTGGGGCATCGTTATATGGAAAAATTAAATTTGATAGCACAAAGCTAGAACCAAGTTTTTTTGTTCTATTTAGAGCCCCAAACAAACCTTAATTTTTTAGAAGTTGTTTGGTTTTATTTCTGCTTGGCGCATTGCAATAGAAATTTGTGTGAAGATTTGTATGGGAAAACCGGCTTTCTTGCGTTTTTCATTCTAGTGAGCCCAAAACGGCTCAACCCATACTTATAATAACTTTAAAAGGTAGGTTTTTTGATGCTTAACAGCACAAGCTCATCAGTATCTTTGGCAAAGTTGTGATACATCTAAAATACCATACTTTAACGTAATGAGGGGCATTAATGTTGCATTACTGAGCTCTCTAGAAAATATGAAGAAGTAGGTTTTCCCATACAAATTATTATACAAATTTAAAATGCAATGCACTTCACGATGCTACAGTTCGTAATTTCGCTTTTAATATTTTCGCCTTTAATTTGCGGCTATTTTCCCTTCGGCAATATCGTCAATCACAACTCTTTGGAGAAATTTTAAAAATGTTCTCTGGCCAGTTTTATTTTCTTGATAACCTATCTAGTCAATAGGAAGAAGTCATATTAAAACCTCATTCTTCTTGCTAATATTGTCGATCACAATTTCGTGGCGAGCACAAATTCACGCCAGTAAGTTTTATCATAAGAGGAGTCATAGCGAAACCTCGTTCTTTCTGCTAATATAAGGCCACAGTTACAACCGGAGCTCCTCCCAAATGTTTTCGCCTTATGAACTATTCTGCCCTCTGTGTCAGGCAGAGTTGCCAATGTTCCAGTTTAAACTGGATTCTTCCAGTTTTTTTCAAGCGATTGATATATTTGCCAGTTTCATCCAGATTTTTTATTCACGTAAGCTCCAGTTGGCTTTAGAAAAAAAAAAAAATAAAAACGTTATTTTTTTATATTCTTAACGACATTTTCAGTATTTTCTTCTCGCACGAAACACGGCCAAATTAAGGACGGCATGGCGGGGTCGAGATGAAAGCAAACTATTAAGTCGTACCAGATCATGAAAAAATATCTTCAATTTATTTTCTGTTGCGTAGCAGTTTGAAAATTGTAAGAAGAATTGAATATCAAGCGAGAGCGAACTCAGAAATAATTGAAATTGTTGCAACAGTTCTTTTGTTAAAATTGAAAGTAATTAAAAAAAGTTTTCTTATTTATTTTGAGATAGATTGATTGCGTAATTTTAATTTTGCTGCTGTTAACGCAAATTTTGCAGTTCATAATTTTTATAAAATGTCTCCCAGATGGTCTCGAGGTACGATGCTGGCCTAACAAGCCAGTCGTTGTAGGTTCGAGTCTCGGCTCGGGAGAGACTGTTAGTGTCAGTAGGATCGTATCACTAGCCCCGCAATTGTCCTGTACACTAAACAGTCGGCTGCGAAGTCTGTGTAGAAATAAACAGAAGGTCAAGTTCCGAATCGGAATGTAGCACCAAGGCTTTGCTAATTTTTATAAAATGTAAGCTCGAAACAAAACAAAACAGACTCTGGATTTAATCACAGAAATGCTCTTTCATAATTTTTTTTGTGTTTTTTTTATCAATTTATTTGGAATACACTTTTCTCCAGTTTTTTCTTCAGCTTTCCTCCAGTTTAACCAAAAATTCTATTGGCAACTCTGGTGTCAGGTCATAGAGTTTCATTCTTCATGGTTCTGATTTTTAATACCAATTATTTTTTTTTTTTTAGATATTGATGATATGATTTATAATCTTGTAAGTCCTAATTTTTGTTTTGTATGATCGTTAATTTCTTGATACTTATAAAAGTTTGCGGACACGCAATTCCCAGGACCGTTTCACATACAAATAGTGTATCTACGAATGGCAGATAAATGCTCTTATTATTCGGGCAACAGATGAAAAAATGGAAGAATACTGATAGGAGAGTAACCAGAATCGTTGATCTATTTTGAGATGTGCCCGAGTGTTCGCTGTATCCCGCACTTTTTTTTATTGGCAATACCGCTATTGGTATGCTTTTGCGCTATTCGGGTTGCCTTGTAGTAGGGATATAAGTACGGGAGATTATTGAAGATAGAGAATAGGAGAGAACAACGTAAAAGAATAAGTGTTTCCCGGATTTTTCGCTGATATTTTTTTAAATTTTTGCGGAGTTTTTTCATGTCCGTGCTTGAACAGTGTTATTTGATATTAAAAACTATTTCACCTGCATCGCGTTTACCTGATCGTCGACTATAGCAAATTCCTTCACATAGTTTCCGCGCCATTTTCGCCCTTTTAATTTCCAATTTGTCGATAACACTGGTCGACGAAAGCCAAAAAAAAAGTAGACTTGACGCTCAAAATAGTTGCCTCAATAGGTAATGACTCTTTAACCTAGGGTATGCGAAAGTGCGTCAAAATGCTGCACAGTAAGGCTCGCTGGGTTCGTCGCTTCTACGTTGGGTTATGGGAAAATTCATTTAAGTCTCTGCAAAAGTTATCTTCACTAGGGGCACTAAATTTTTCAGCAATGGTTAAAAAGCTTTCAATCACTCTTTCTTCTAGTTTTAGATCTTGGACAAAACCTGTGTTGACCTTCAAACTTTTTTTTAGAGATAAGGCTCAGAAGTTTTGTCTTCCCGAAAAAAATCCCTATGTAAAATTGAACCTTAATCAAACCTCGGGTAGAAGAGTACGTGGAACGTCAAGATCTGATGTTACCTCAAAACATTTTTTTTTTCGAAAAACTTTGACAATCTACAAAACGTTTTTAGCGAGGGTTAATGAAATGTATGTATGAGAAATTATATTTAACCGATACTTTGAATAAGCAACTTAAAAAATATTATTCAAAATAATCCGTATGAAATCAACATCTATTTTAAAAATTCACGTGAAAACCCAATTTATTAAAGTTTGTTTTTTCTGTATATCTAAACGATGACAGTTTTTCAGGAACTCGATAAACATGAGCACCTTTTTAAAAACAGTATACAACAACGTTAAGTCAAAATAGTCCAAATATCTACAAAAAGGCTTGTGTCTTTCAGTCTAAAGCAGCTACAAAGTTTCATTAAAAAAAATGCTCGTGTTTTGTCATTTATTCCGCGTTGAAATGCAAACTACTTGATATATCTAATCTATACATATAAAAATAAAGTACTGTCTGTCTGATCCATGACTTGGAACAACTGAACCGATCGGACGACGCATACGATTCGCATAGATTCTCTAGGATTCCTCACATTGGATTCGTGAGCGTCCTTGAAAAGGATTCCTGAGAAAAGAATCCGCAGGAATGCCCTGTATATGGCTCTAGGATTCTTGAATAAGAATCGTGAGTGGGAATCCTCCGGA
Organism: Wyeomyia smithii; assembly: GCF_029784165.1. Classification (NCBI taxonomy): domain Eukaryota; kingdom Metazoa; phylum Arthropoda; class Insecta; order Diptera; family Culicidae; genus Wyeomyia; species Wyeomyia smithii. The sequence goes on along the minus strand of NC_073696.1, from coordinate 25,021,219 downwards.
TTGTGTTTGCGATTCCTTTCACGATTCCGTCACCGTGTTAAACGGTATCCTGGGGATTCTTACTCAGGATTCTCAGCGTGTTAGTAAGGGGATCGGCGTGAAAATTTGTACATAGGCCTTTTCGGGGCAGGGGAAGGTTCTTATGACAGTTTAAGACCCCTCTCCTCCCATACAAATGAAACACAAATTTCTTCATAGTTCAAGAACTAATCAAGTAAGTGCTCCTACTTCGGCATGTGGAGATTTTTGGGAGCAAGAAATATTTCAATAGTGCTTCCATTCCCTTCCCTTTTCCTATACCAATGAAACAGAAATTTCTTGAGAACCAATCAAGCATGAATTTGGCATGGGAAGGTTTTTGGGGGCAGCAAATGTTATCCCATGCAAATTGAACACAAATTTCTGCACAACTCAAGAACTAATCAAGTAACGGAACCAATCTTGGTATGTTTTTGGGAGCAAGAAATATTTTTATGGTGGTTCGACGCCCTTCCTTCCTTTAGAAGGGAGGGCTTCCCAACAAATCAAACTCAAATTCCTTTCGGGGACTAATTTGATAATGGAACCAAATTTGGCATGTGGAGGGTTTTGGGACAAGAAATATTTCTGGGATGGTTTGACACCCCTCCATACTCTGGAAGAGGGTGAGGGGGCTCCCATTTTTGTGTTTGTTTGTTTGTTTTGTGATGAATTAATTATTTACTAATATTTATTCAGAATTTTTATTGTGTGCTGCCACAAACGGTGACATATCAATACTATTACATATATTTTAAGCTTTATTTCATTAAAAAATTGTACAGTGCTTTTTCGATTTTATCACGGTCAAAAAATATTTTTTTAATCAATAATTTTTTGTGTTGGATTCAATTGAAATTTATGATATTTTGAGTAAAATGATGCACTTTCATGGTTAAAGGAAATATAAGTTCAAGATATAAATGAATAAACAAGAAAAGGTTAGTTTATGATATTTTCCTCTATTGCATTTTCGCGGACTTTCTCCCGGCTATTATACATGCAATATCAAGATGATTCCCATTCTTTAGCGTAGCTAGCAGAGTCTAATGCTTGTTTATGAAATATTGTGGAACCGCTAGATTTTGTAGTTTTTAAATCCATGTTCTATGAGGACCAAACTTTAGGGCTATTTAAGTTGTTAACAGATCTTTTTTGTCGACTGCCATAATAATACTTAATTTTTTCTTCAAAGTCAAAGAAATACGTATATCACGGTTCATTTTTCTCAAAATTATGACACAAATTATTTGTAACAGATATGACACTTGGTTGCCTCAGAAAATTGATCAAATAAATTGAGTTCATAAAACTATACACATGCAAGGACACAAGGCACAAGTGAAAATTTATTCATATATTTATTTATTTATTTATTTATTTACTGGTTCTCGATAGTATCGCACAGACAGTTCCTAGTATTAGCTTATTCTAGATTTAAAAGTTGTCCTATTCACATCAAAGTCATAATAATCAGATACAACATTAAATACACTACAACACGTATCAATTGAATTGTTCTGGCCAAACAAAGTGCGATGCATAGGAAGTCTGAAGAAATCCGTTCGTCTGGTGGTTCGATATGGCACATTAAATTGTATTCGTTCTAGCAGTTCCGGGCTGTCAATATTGTTTACGAGAAGGTCGAAGATGAACAAGCGTTGTAGTAGAATTCTCCTGTTAGTCAGAGTTGGCAGCTGGATAAGAGCACATCGATGTTCGTAAGGTGGCAGACGGATAGGATCTTCCCAAGGCAGCATTCTCAGGGCGTACCGAACGAAATTACGCTGGATTCGTTCGATCCGGTTGATTTGAACAGCATGATAGGGTGACCAAACGAGTACTCCGTATTCAAGTATACTGCGTACTAGCGCACAGTAGAGGGACTTCAGGCAATAAACATCATTAAACGGCTGCGTATTTCGTTTTATGAAGCCTAGTACAGCATAGGCTTTAGCGGTAGTAACTGCAATGTGCTGAGCAAAACAAAGTTTGCTGTCCAGAAGAATACCCAAATCTTTCACGGAATTTACTCGAGTGATACCGACTGTCTCCATCTTATACTCGAACAGAGCGGTTTGCCTGTTTCTGCAGAATGAGATAACATTACACTTCTGTACATTCACTTCCATACCATTTAGCGTACACCAATTCAGCAGCGCATCAATATCGGATTGGATGGCACAGCAGTCTACTATCGACGATACTACACGATAAAATTTCAAATCATCGGCGAACATATATTTTGGAGATTTGATTGTTGCGCACAAATCGTTCACAAAAAGAATAAATAGTAGAGGGCCCAAATGGCTTCCTTGGGGCAGACCAGATTCTATTTCGAATGGGAGTGAACTAGTACCGCCTAGACGAACGAATGCATTGCGATTGGTGCGATACGACAATATCTATCGTGTAAGCCACGTAGGAAACCCCATTTTTTGTAGCTTCGTTACCATTGATGTTTCAAATGCATTTTCTACAACTGAAAGTACATTATTCTTTATTTAAAGTTTTTTTTTAAAAAGCGTGATAAAAACGAAAAAAAACCGTGAGAAAACCGAGCGTGAATTTGGGAGTAGTGATAAAAACGACTGTTGATAAAAGCGAAAAAGCACTGTAATTGCTTCCGCAGTTAAGTGAATATAATTGTAGGAAAATTGTAAACCTACTTGTCAAGAGAAAAAAAAGGAGTTTGAAATTAAACCGTAATGTAATCTTACACCTATCTTACTGACAATAAAGTGTGCTAATCGTTGAAATTGAGGATTGCAACTATTTTTGTCGGAACCTATTGATAATTTGGTTTGACATATTTTCAAATGTTTCCACATTAGTAAGCCTGTGTAGTTCATTCGTGCTAAACCAGCGAGGACGCTTCAATATCATTTTCAGAAGTTTGCTCTGAATCCATTGGAGTGGTTTGGTGCATTCTCGTCTCTCATTTGTACTTGATGTACCCGATTTAGTGTTGACATGAATCATACATTGGGTCTATTTCTTGTGCCGAGTGTCTGTTAAAGATAAACAACATTTTTATCATTTAAACGGTTTGTTTGATCGCTATATTGTCTTCAAAAAAGTTGTGGATAGTAATTTTGTCGTTCCAAAAAAATATAGAGTGCAAAAAAATTTACAATTTTGTTGAAGACGTTATACCAATCAAACATTCTGACTCTAGAATATTTTTTGAAAATTTTAACCTTTTTTTGGTTTTTGATTCTCCATGATCGGACAGCCATCAATGTTTATCTATTCTTTTGCAGTTTTCATAAAAAATAGATTTGTGAAAAAATAGCTTTTTTAGTTTTTTTCTGAAGAAATTTTTTTTAAGTTTACATTTTTTACGAAAAGACAACTTTATTATCTACAACTTTGCTTAAGACATTGCACCGATTAAACAAACCGTCTTGGTTTAAAATGTTTGTAATCTTTTAATACAATAGATGAAGTAGTTTTCTGCTTCCTTAATGATACCGCTTACCGTGCAACGCACCTCCTATTTAAGTAAACCGCTGCATAGTTCAGGTTATGTTTAATTAGAGAACAATACTCGAATTGTTCTTTATCGTACGGCATGAACTGAAGAGTGTCAATGGAAATCGAATTTTTGAATTCCCTTTGGCGGAAGGTTGAGACCTACTTTTTCATATTTTCAAAAATAATCCCATGCGAAGTTCTCGCGGAATTGTACAGCAGCGTGTTTTCCTGAAGCAAGTAAAGAAAGACATTTATTCTCACGGATAGGCAGACATTTGATGCAAACTTTGGTTGCCTTCTCCCGATATTCCTTCACTGGAATAGAGTGCTGATACCAACAATCTTGTTTCCCGTGGGATGAGTAGGCTACAAAAAAAAAGAGTAGTGATGATATTCTTCTTTCTTGGTAACTGAAACTGATAGGTAGGAAGCCAAGAACTGAAAATGACTGCTAAAAAAAACCGGAAGAGAAAATTGTTGTAATATAGGTTTAAATTTGTTCACAAAATCAATCTAGCAATTGATTTGATTTCGAGTGCCCGTTATTTCCTCTGTGCGGGCTAAGACTTATGTATTACAAGTTCCTGGCAAAGGTCTAAAAGATTAACTTTGCTTTTGCTATCGGACTACCATAAGCCGTGCTTCAAAACGGTCGACCTTTTACATTCTTGATCAGTGAAAAAAGCATGAAATTTTCGATATCAAAAAAGTTTTTGATGCCAACTGAAATACATGAATTGACGAGATCTGGTGTTGTCTCTAAAAGTGTTTTTTTGTCGGATTTCTGGGAGTCAGAAAGTTTTTAAGCTGGAAGACTCTCAGAAAGTCCATTTTTGTCAAAAAACATTTTTTAAGACTAGATCTCGTAATTTCTGCACTTTTGAGACATTTGTTGTACAAAAATATATTTCGACAGTTTCATGAACTACTATCTTGCAAGGGGAGACTTTGAGAAGACGAAACATTTGAGCCCTACCGCCAAACGAAATTCGACAGTTGTTTTTCCCCCTTTCATTTTATTACTAAGTCGTAATGGAGATCCCTAATATTGAAAAATTGGTAAAGATCAAAGGCTCTGGGAGAAATCAATCATAAATAAGTATAATTCACCCTATGAACAGTTTAAAAAAACACTTGATATCCCTAATGTCTCTAAGAAACTTGCTAAAACGTGATAGGATTTTTTCCAAAGTTCTAGTATTAATCTTTTAGATAAAAATTATATAAAAATTATCTTGAAATCATTTTATCTCATAGAAAAAAAAAACGGTCATGAGAATGAGTTATCTAGAGCCAGTTAGCATCCCTCACAAAGGACGTCGATAGGTGAAAAAAGATGAATAAGTTGTGGATTATTTAGGTGGCAATTCAATTAAAACCAATCCAAAATTTAAAATCCACACCCAAGCTGTTTCCATTTCAACGTTAACATTTTATATTTTCCAGCGACTTCAATGCTATATTGGATTGTCTTAATAAACTCATTCAAGGTTTGTCTTAATAAACTCATTCAAGTTTTATTAGAGTCCAACTATTCTTCGCTGGAATGTGAACCTATCGCAATACTAGAAGAAATATGACGAACCGACTGTGATTGCCTTTATCAAACTGATAGTCATTTATTGATAAATGCTAAGAAGTGAACCATACTGAACACAATGTCTAGCGAATTTTACTATAATTGGGTGAATCCTAAACTTTATAAAAATTCAAATATGTTGGCTATTTTTCAAATAAACTGTTACCTTGGCAGTAATATCGTGACACGTTCAAAATAACGAACCTTTCTGCCACATAAAACGTAAAAACAGAATGTGAATTTAGCTGTTTTGTTTATAGAAATATGGTGACGTTCATTATTTGGGGTTTTGGTCACCGTGTAATTTCAGTCTCCCTGGATGGTTGATTTTCTCGGGGTAATATAAATGACATTTGTTCTAGAGAAGTGGTGGATCGACGGGTTTGTTTTATAAATCACTCGCTGTAAACAATAAACGACTTCTATCTGTAACAAAATAAGCTAATTAAATAAGTGTGAGGTTTAAAGAACTTTCTAAATTTTACTGTAAATTTTTCATGGTTTTCAGCAGCTCCTGAGTCTCATCAGGACCTCATATCGATATAAAATTTAGAAGTTTAACCCATTGTGGACCAGATTTCGATCCTGATTTTTTCACAACACGATTTTCACGGCACAGGCTTGTATGTATTTAAGCCAAGAAAACATTGTGAAGAATTTTTTCTGGCTTTCTACAATCGAGTTTTTTACTGTTCGTTTCATCAACTAGCGGGTGTATTAAAAAACATCTTGAAAAATATGATTTGATTGATTTGTTTTTGATTTTTGCGGTACAAAATTTCAAAATATTACATTTTCACAAATGAATAGTGTGGGTTTATGACAATGTCTGCGTTAAAATGCCTGTTTCGTTTAGTGACTTCAGCTCAATCGGACCTCGGAAAATTCGCGTCTTAAAGCGGCCTAAGTCGTTCTTTCATTTGACGCGAAAAAAATATAGGTAGCATGTCATGGAAACTCGATGAAAAAAATCTCCTGTTGGTTCCAAATGTCCCAAAAATGCACGAAACGTGGAGACCTGGTTGCGTCTCGAAAATTCCCTTTTTATAAAAAATCGATTTTCCGGGAGTGAGAAATTGTCGAACTAGAGCCAATGGAATATATGAAAAAATTGACCATCTGGCTCTAGAGACAAAAAGCTTCCGTTCATTCGGACCGATGAAAAAACGCATATATAAAATGAAATGTTCGATGCCAAACGTCCCGAACGTCGTGATCCAGTGTTGCCTCAAAAAACCTTCTTGGAAAAAATCGACCTTCTGGAACTTAGAAACTATTGAATTGGGAAATTCTCTCATTCCGAGAAAGTCGATTTTTCTCAAAAAAAAAAAAAAAAAAAAACTGGGATTTTTCTAGATCCCGATACGTAGAAAATGCGTAAAGCGTCGGGATCTAGATCCCAGGATATCAGATTCTGACGCCTTACGCATTTTCAAAACACCTGAGAAAGAAAAACAAACGTTGAAATGTTTGATTTTCATGAACCATCACTTTTTTTTCAGTCAAAAAAGGGAAAGCTCGACCGGCCCGAGGCACGACTTCCCGAAGTCCGACTGCGTTGAAACTCCGCATAGAGACCTTTTTTGAGAAGACGAAACTTTCGAGAACCATCGCTTAACGAAATTCGGAAAGTCGATATTCGATTGTCACCTTAGTGATCAGTATTTATTTTCGATCAAAGAGCGCACGTATTGTTATGCTTGTAGAATGTTTATACTGGTACAAAAAAAATCATCTATTTGCTACTAGAACATATCAGTATCAATAGTTTCAATTATTCACTTATGTTAAAAAAATATTGAGAAATGGTGTTTTTAAAACATTTCTGCGAGACGCTCCTCTCCCTGCGGGATAGTTTGAGAGGGGTATCCAGTATAATTTATTTTTAACCGGTATTCCCAACTACCACATACTGAAAACGGATTAATTTTATCTTATCTCAGTTATTCTTAGAATAATTCTAGAGTACTGTTGGACAACTTTAACACCTAGTCCATAATCGGTGAGGTGAACCTTAGCTGCTATTCCTGTGCGCTTCTTGATCTTAGGGATTTATGGTTGCTTTGTTGCAGTTTGAGAGAATAACAAGATTTTTGCCCGGTTTCAAGGTTTTGCGCAAAAAAAAACAACATCTTCAAGAGCACTTTTTTTTTTCTTCATCTATAATTTATTTGACACGGCACAAATACAATTTAATGTTTAACGGCGCCAATTATATCTGGTAGCTTACTTTCTGAAGTATCTTAATAACTAAAAGCAAATTTTTTATCCTCGCTGCCGACTACGAGCTGAAACTAAATCTAACTTAAAGCTAGAATGTTTTGCATTAAAAGCACTGATTTGTTGTTTGATGGTTTTCCATCGCCATAGGTAAGCAGCATATTGAATATGTTCCGCTGCTGGGCCAAGATATTACGGACTGGCATATTGGGTTGTCTCCCTCGGGACCTGAGAGTATCGTGCGGGTCTAGTTGCTGTTTCCGGATCCGGGGTCTTAACGTGTTCTTGTCGTTTGGTTGGATGTAGGCGGAAGGGAATAGAATTAAACTGGGGCGTGGATGGATTTCAGGAAAACGTATATAAGGGACATGCAGGATAGGTCACGGCTCGCCAAGACATCACGAACAGGAACAGCCGGCTGCCTACTTTCGGCCTGCAGGGAAGCTATTAATTTAGACCTTGCGTCACGGTGTACAGGGCATGACCAAACCACATGCTCTATGTCGTGATAACCCTCACCACAGGCACAGATACCACTTTCCCCGAGCCCAACACGACGGAGATGCGCGTCAAATCTATAGTGATTGGACATAAGCCGGGACATCACGCAAATGAAATCCCGACCTACATCCAACCCCTTGAACCACGGGTTCGTCGATACTTTGGGGATTACGGAATGTAATCACCTTCCCAATTCCCCTCTGGTCCAAGCATTTTGCCAACTGATGATCGTATTCTGACGTACAAGTGCGAAAAATTCATTAAAAGCAATTGGTCTTTCATAAATATCACCGTTTGTTGCGCCCACCTTAGCCAAAGAGTCCGCTTTCTCATTGTCCGGTATCGAGCAGTGAGAAGGGACCCACGCTAAGGTAATCTGAAACGATTTTTCGGATAAAGCATTCAAGAGCACATTGTTAGCTAGATTTTATTTTTTGCTCTGAACTTGAAAGACAAATATATGACGGTTAAATTATTAATTTTCTTTAGCAATGAGTTTTTCGAAATTGCTGCTGGTGATAGAAAATTTGCTTGCTGAAATAAGAACGCACATTAAAGATATTTTCGTGTCATATAAACTCGCATTTGATGCACAAAAAATGTCACACAATTCTAAGCGAGCAATCCTCAGTCAGACAGGTAGCAGCTTAATATACGTTTAAACATGATGCAATGACAGGAATAATCTAGAGATTATATTCTTCCCAATTCCAGACTAGTTGGGGTTGTACCCTTGAAGCTTATATTTTGGACATGAGTCCTGTTTATCCTCTTTTTCAGCCAGTTAACAAGCGCTTAATTATTGCTGTGAACATGAAGGTTAGTTTCTACCATTATTTGTCACGCAAAACAAAGAATTATGTCAGAGTTTTTTTAAGGTAAAAAGGTTGCTTCCCAGGGGTTGTTGGTTTGCTGAAATATCTCTATGATTTTTCAGTATATCACTTTTGGATGAAACAGGTTTGTCATAATTATTTAAAAAATCACAGCAAAGACCCTCAAATTACGAAGCTACTCTAGCTTGTTTTTGGATTATAGAAAAGTTTTTCGCCTCTTATTCAAGAAACACCTTTTGTTTCGAAAAACCACTGACATGAATAATTGAATTGTACGCCACAAATAATCTCACATCTTGTTGGATCCTTCATTACCTCAGTCTGACCAAAGGAAATATGATACGACCACGTTTTATTCCCCGTGCGGTCATTTAACAACTTTTAACTCTCCCACCACCGCGTGGCACTGGGGAAAAAGTTTCCACCTTGTACAAGTGAAAAGAAAACATTTCCTCGCTCCATTATTTATGTATCCATTTCTAATTTTTAATTTCCAAAGTTGCTTTCTTTTAGGACCATTCATATTTCGGCGGAATGTTTTGTTTGCCCTTGGTTTCTCCAGGGCCTGCTGCCGTGTACTTTTAATTCTATTAATCTTACCATGCCAGCCGGTGCGTTGTCTGCTTCTTTCCCCTCTCACGAAACAACATCAGTGGTTAGCAAAATAGCACCGCTATTTTCGGTGGTGTTATTTTTTTCTGCTACTGCAATAGAATCCTCTTTTCTTCCCAATCGACTTTGGTCGCCTTAATGCTATCAATGTAGCGTCCTGCTTGATGCCAGTGCTGGTGGGGAAGGGGGTGACAAAGCGTGTAAGAAAAGTAAGCCGCTCGGAACCAAGCAAGCCGTGGAAAATCTGTGGGTGGTATTCTACCGGTGGTAGATTTTTTCCTTCTCTCTGCCACCGTGAAGGTTTCGTCGTGTCGTGCTATCACATTTTTCCGGTGTCTAATCCTCCGGTGTTGGGTTTATGGGTGGTGATGGGTTTTCTCAGAGCTCCAGCTTTTCTACTGGTCCAACCGTACACGGTTAATAAGGATTATGAATAGGGGGAATGGGCTTTAATGGAATATTTATGTTTGAAAATTAATTTGTAGAAAATATAATTAATATTTTATTACACGCCGAAATAAATCAAGCTCGACGTGGATATTCTTTGCGTTATTCCTGTAATTCACGGATGCTACGGGAACGGTTTTCTGTTCCGTACTATTACTGTCGGTGCTGCAGTTGCTGCAGCTCGGCTCTCGGAGGGGGTCGGTGTAGAGAAAAGTTTCTTTTATTTATACGCTGACGGTTCGTGCCATCGGCGCCAGGAGCGTGAGCTTGCCGCTCGGAATAAATAGTACACAGTAGGAAGTCGTTGCCGGAACATCCTACCCGCTCTGCACCTACGCCACCGGCGAGAAAAACCCGATGATCCAACTCTGGTTGCTGGTCCCCGAACAGAAAGCGCGCAATCGTATAATAAACCCAGAGATAATAAAATGCATAAATCAAACTTTGAACCTGCAATTACAAGTACTTGGTGTTTTACCTTTCCGAGAGTCGGGCTTCGTCCTACCGTCCGCAGCCGCAGCTTTTTTTTCCGCAGAAATCATAAATCCTTCACAATATGTGTGGTATAGTATTTTCGAAAATTTCCGCTTTGTAAGCGGGCGGTGGAATACTTTGGTTCAAGTTCGATTTGTTTGAAACTTCTTTATGGTACGAAAAGAGTGAAAGAAATAAAAACGGTACTTGTAGCAGTTTTTCACTTTGAGCACTCTTTTCAGGTCAAACTTATCAATCGCTGAAGAAAGGTTGAAACCTTTTGCAAATCTGTCCAAACAATGAACTGAAGAAGGAGGAGGTGCTCATCAAATGCTCACTTCTCGCTTGACGTTGACTGATCGGACCCATACTCTATTATGGGAAAATATAAGCTTCGTAAAAGCTTATAATTATCGCATTGCTTCGCGCCACAACTCTGCTCTGCCTTTATTTTGGTACTAAACGTTCCTCCTACTCCTCCTCCGCCTGCTTAATCCCCCCAATTCCAACTCACATCATAGCAAAGAGAGACCCGCCACCAATAGCCAATCAGCTCGCGCCTAGCTTGTACTAACCGAAAACCCTGTCTTAACACCAGTAACTCTCTGCTATCGCACAGCTCTAGGCCCGGCAGACCCCCGAAACGAGGCCCCGTCGGACTGTCGATGCCGGCGACGCACATGTCGCACCACCATGCCGCCGCTGCTGCCTCCCAGATCAAGAAGCACCGGCTGGACAACGGCGAGTTCGTGTACGAGAACGGACATCTGAACGGTGAGTAGAGAGAATTGTGAAAGTGATCGACACTTGCAGCCATAGTTCGTGCGGATTTGTTTTCCGCTTTCTATATTTGTGTTTGTTTTATTTTGCGAACTGTGTGACGAATCATTATACGATAGGATTGTTTGTGTGGTTTATTTTATCCACGATGCGGGAAAATTGGAGGACTTTAGGCATGTACAACTTCATCATGATAACTAGGTTGTATTCCTGCTACATTCATTCTTGAATAATCAAAATATCATTCTCTCTTGCGGAGTTGCATTTTCGAAGTTTCTAGAAATCGAAAAACTTGAAAGGCCCTAGGTTATTTTTGTTTATTTAATTCATGTTCTTCTCGTCGACTTCGTCCACTTTCAACTCTACCATGGAATTCAGAATCTTTTAGTGCGGTTTTGCCGAAGCATAATTTTTCCGAAAGATGTGCATGATTACTCTCTTAATAATCATTAGATTGACAACCTTTTTATTTAAATTTTGTTGTTACATATAAAAAGCACACACGGAGAAATGTTTTCTATAACTTTATTCGTGTTCGGTGTCTTTATTCGAGATGATTTGTTCCTGTTTTAAGAGAAAAAATAACAGGTGGGTTGTTTTTAAATACAACCGCAAGTTTGACGTAGCAGTACTGAGGACTGGGTTCTGAGGTCGTCTTCCGAGTTTTGGAAATCATTACGATTCAGATTCCAGAAATTCCCGTTAAATCATTTAACCTGTTGAAAAGACACTGAAGGCCACCATCTGAAGTTAATTTTCGGTCTTTTGGAATCATATTGGTTTCAAAAACATCCATATTAGGTAAAATTTCAGAATTTTAGACTGTGTCCCGGAAACTGAAAGCCGCCATTTTGGATTTCGAAACGGGGTCTAGAGTCGATTTATGTTATCTATGCATCATTACATATCAGAAAATACCCATATTGGGTAGCATTTGTCCACGCCGCACATCTCTGATTGGTCAGAATACATATACAAGTGAGAAAGTCAGAAGAGTCACAACATTTGAAATGATCAGAAATGTTGGAATAATCAGAAACGTTGGTAAATAACTACGAAAACAAGAAAACTAAATAAAGCCAAAATAACAATAAAACGTCCAAAGAGGCAGTATCGCAAATAAATTAAATTAGAAAATTCACAAAAATCCAACAAATCTGAGAAATTAGAATAGACAGAAAAGCTTGTGGCAACATTAGAAAACTCTCAGAACTCAAAAAAGTTAGAAAAGTTTGAATACTGAAATATTATATTGACGACTGGCGGCTATGTTTTTACTTCTACACAGCTAAATTTTCCTTCAAAAAGGCTTGACTTGATTGTTACGTATTTCTTTCTAAAAATACTGAGAAAGCCAAAAGATAACAAATGATTTGAAATAACAATACAATACACTATGGCTAAAAAACACAATAGCCTTTTTGAATATAAAAATAGGTATCCAGTAAATTCCATTTGGTCCATTCTATTCTATTTACTGCTAAATTTATTTTGAAAAAAGTTTGAAAAGTTACAAGAATTTATAAAACTAAAAACCGAAAAAAATAGAAAAGTCGGAGCACCAGAAGAAAACAGTTGAGTTCAGAATATTTTGAAGAGTCTAAAAATTAAAAAAAAAATGTTCGAGAGAAAAAATAGTGAAAGCCAAAGCATAAAAAAACATAAACCCAACAAAAAACAAAAGAAAAAACAAATAGAAACATAAAGGAGGTAAAAAAGTTGAAAAAGTACAATAAAGTAGTAAAAAAATTGTAAGAATAGGCAGAAAAATTAGAACAAGCTTAAGTCAGAAAACTCGGAGTTTTTAGAAAAACCTCAAAAATCAAAAAGTCAAAGAAAAAATGAAACACAAATTTGCTATGGAAAAGTCGCAGAAGAAAGAAAAGATGTAAGTGAAAAGTTAGACAAGCAAAAAAGTGAGAAAATAGAAAAAAGTTTAAAAACTAAGAGAGGTAAGAAAAATTGGAAAAGTAAGAAAAGTAAAATAAATCAGAGGGTCAAAAATATCGAATAAGAAAGAAAATAAGAGAGATTAGGAAAGAGAAAAAAGTTGTTTCATACATAAGAAAATAAATACAAGCTTAGCAAACAACTGGAACAGGCCATAAAAACATATTTTTCAAAAATAAAACGTCAGAAAGATAAAGAAGTTGGGAAATTCAGCAAAGTTTGAAAACTCAGAAAAATCAAAATCGGAAATTTAAAAAAACCAAAAAAGTTAAAAAGTCAGAGAAGTTAGAAAATTAAGAGCAGCCAATAAAGTCAGAAAAATGAAAAAAAAACTAAAAATTCAAATAAAAAAGGAAAGAGAGATAATTCAGAATAGTCGGTAAAGGTATGACTAGATAAGAATGTCAGAATTCACAATGTACAAAAGTCAAAAAACCAGAAAAGTAAACTTTGGAATGAAAAAAATATCGGGAAAGAAAATAAAAGTGATAAAAAACGTAAGATGGAAGAAAAAAACGAAAATATATCAAGAAATAAAAATCGTAAAAGGAAGACAATAATGTCGGAAAAATTCGAAAAATTCAGAATAGTCAGAAAGTATAGTATAAGTTTACAGTCTGTGCGATATTTTGTCGAAGATGGTGATGTAAATGAATTTAAAAAAAGAAAAGAAAAAGGAGTGATTCCTACAATTAAGTCGGTAAAGTAAAAATCAGAAACGTCAAACAGCCAGAGTAGTTAGAAAGTTCAGAACATTTGCAGCACCGCTGATCAGTCAGATCATAGGCCATCGAAAAGAACGGTAAGTGGGCTATGACGTAAAACCCTGACTGGGTAGTCGACTTTCTTTTCTTGGGGTTGCTGTTTCGAATCCATTTTTCATTACCCGTCATGATGCGCTCAGCGTCCACTGGCTTCAAATCATAAGTAACCCAAGTTCCATGTTTTGGACTCATATCCAAAGCATACAATCGTTTGTCATTGGCTCGACGGGTAACTTAAAATAGCTGTTCCTGTGTTTGGCATAGATCCTAATCGAACAAAAATTTACCTAAATTCAGCATCTTCTTAGGTTTTTGACCTTCCTACACGCGTACAATCGTCAACATCTAAATTACTGTTTTTGAAGCGGTGGAACGTTGTTTAACATAGAACACCGGTTCTGTAAACTTTTGACGTAGAATAACGTTTTACTTTAGTAGAGTAGCATTCTAAAAAATCGAGAATGGAGTGAAACGACAGAATAAAGATTTCAAACACTTACTACTTTGTTACCACTGAACGGATAGTAAACAAACTACCTTAGTTTATGAAATGATTTTTACTAACATTATTTCAGAATAAAGTGGTTAAAATTCATGGCTAACTTGATTACAATTCAACCAATAGCGTACCCGCAATGTTGCAATCCAAGCACTGCTGTTTTGTTCGTTCGAGTGCACAACGACAGGCCCACCGGTAGTATAACTGTCATTAGTCACATATAAAAGTTAGCATGCAACAATCTAGTCTTTCATCAGCCGATCATTGTAGTAAAAGGATGATTTACTGGAAACCGAATCGATCAGTTGCAAGCAGATTTGCCATTACCACAGCGCAGCAGGCGATGATTTCTTGTTTGTATGGTTTTTGCTGCACCACACGCATCGACCGGCAAAGCGGAAGGTTCTTTTTGGAGCAGCAGAAAGCGGGTGGAGGCAAATTTTATTCGCTTATAAAAGCGCACGCCATCGAATTTAATTTCTCATCTGTTCGTCGACCGGCAAAACGGGCGGTACTTTCTGGAGTAGCAGAAGGCGAGTGGTGGCGAATATTAGTCACTTATAGAAGCGCACGCCATCGAATTCAATTTTTCATTCTTTTTGGAGCAGCAGAATGCGGGTGGTGGAAAATATTGATATTGATTGAACTGTCGTCCTCTAAAGAAGGGCGTGAACAAAAACGCTTACAAAAACCGCAAAAAACGCATAAAAATGAGTGTAAAGCTTCATTTCACACAACCCATTCCGCCCCCAGAATAATTCTTCCAACTTATGTCGCGCGATAAAGTTTTGACCATCTGGGTAATTTATTCAAAAACAAACAGAAGTATTTCTGCATTTGTAGTACTTATTTAAGCACTCAAACATGCATTTATTAACGCCAAATGCGCGTTATTCAACGTCAGTCACGCGGTCGTGCCTTGGATATTACCTTCTGCTAATTCAATACTCAAGGCGCTTAGAAGAACACAAAAAACAGAACAGAATATAACTAAAAATATTTTAATAAGTCAGAGAAAAAAGAAGGCAGAAACTAAAAAAGCAGGAAAACCAGCAGTGTAAGAAATGTTAAAAAAAAAATAGATTAAAAAAATTAAGGTGAAAAAATGGAAAAGTTTCAAAAGCAAAAAGAAAGTTATAAGAAACCGAAAAAGTGAGAATTACCGATTAAATCAAAGAAATCAGATTCTTCTAGAGTTATATAATCTCATTTCCAATTAAAATTTAGATCATTTTAAAAAGTCAGCATTGTTAGGACAGTCGGAAAAAATAAAAGTGATAAAAGTTAGAATAGTAATATAAGCGAAAAAAGTTAAAAAAAAACACAGAAAAAAATAGGTAAAAGTTAAGTAAAAATAAAATAAAACAGGTTAGAGCGATCATTAAAGTCCGGAAATTAAAAAACGGTTGGAAAAGTTCAGATAGCCGTAAAGAACAGAATAGTAAAACAGTTAGAAAAGTTGGAAGCATTGTAATAGGCTGTGAAGGCAGAAAACTTAAAATAGTCAGAAAAGTCAGCAAATTTAGAAAATCTAGGAAAAATAAAAAGGATCGAGAAGAAGAAAAGGAATAAATCAAATGATAGACTGGTGAAAAGTAAAATAAATCAGAATAGTTAGACAAAGGCAAATCGAAAACGTAAGAGAGCAAGAAAAATCAGAAAATAAGAAAAGATAAAAAAGACTCCAAAGTCAAAAAATCCAGAATATTCAGTCAAGAAAGTCTTAAAAATGGCAGACAAAAAAAAGAAAGAAAAAGTAGAAAAATCAAAATGTTACGAAGGATGAAACAATCAGAAAACTTAAGTATAAGTAGCATATGTAAGAAAAACTCGAATATGTATGCATAAAAAATGCCGATAAGTTAAATAAAGATAAACAATTTCAAAACAAACTAACAAATTATTCGAAGTCAAAATTGAAAACAACAGAATAGTTAAAATGGTACAACAATACATTAGAATCAGCAAAGCCAAAATACTTGAAAAATCAGAAAAATCAAAAAAGCCAGAAAGCCAGAGAAAGCTCAGAATGCCGGCAAAGTCGGAAAAATCATAAAAACTCGAAAGTCATTAATGCAAGGAAGATCTGAAAATAACGAAATATCAAAACTATCAAAAAAGTTAGAAATAAAATTTTATAAATTAGAAAAAATGTGTAAAATTGCAAGAATGCAAAAAAATTGACAAAATTAGAAAAGCTCAAGAAATCTGAAAAAGTCATGTAAGAAAGAAAATTGAACATAGACGTAAGAGTCGAAAAGTTAACAACATTTGAAGTTGAAAAGGTGAGAATAGAAAAAGTAAAAGAAGTCAAGAAGGTTAGTGAAATTGAGAACGTCAGAAAAGTTAGAGAGTTAAAAAATTAAAAAAAAAAGCCAAGTCAAAAAAATGGAAAAGTGAGAAAAGCATAAAAAGTTTGAGAAGTGGATGAAATAAAAAAAAAATCATAACGATAGAAAAATTAGGAATAGTTGAAAAAATTTGAGAAGTTTGAGATATTAAAAAAATATAAGTGGGAAAGTCAGTAAAATCAGCCAGATCGGGAATGTTTTGAAAGTTACAAAAGTAAGAAAAGCCAGAAAAACTATCAAACCTAGCATCAACTGGAAAGTCACAAAAAGTAGGAATAGTGGCAAATCCAGCCACTAGTAAAGAAGGAAAAGCCAGAAAGAATAGAACAACAAAGTTAGTATGAGAAGTTGGGAAAATAAATAAAATTATTGAAGTTGACAAAGTCAGTGAAATTGAAAAAGTTTTGAAAACATAAAACGAAAAACAAAATTTAATTGTCAGGAAAGTTAGAAACACCACAAAAGCATGAAGTTAAAAAAAAGTTTGAATAGAAAGGGCAGTCGGTAAGTTCAGTATATTAAAGTATAGTAAAGTAACAGAAGTCAAAAAGAAAGAGGAATTGGAAGTCAGAATGGGTTTCTAACATGGTCAAAAAATATGAATTGTGAGAAAAGTACGAAAAGTTGAAAAAGTAACAAAAAATTGGATCAGTTAGAGATGTTGAGAAAGTTATAAAAGGCGGGTTAATCAGAAAATTCAGAATAGCCAGAAAAAATCAGAAGAATCAGGAACGTTTCGAGTTACAAAGTAAAAATAAAGACAAATAAGAAAGGATGAAGAAGTCTAGAGAAATGAAAATACAGAAAAGTAAAAAATCTAGAAAGTTTCAAAAGCAAAAAAAAAACAAAAAGGTTGGAAAAGTCAAAAATTTTCCTAAAAACAAAACCGGGAAAATTAAAAAAGTCATAAATGCAAAAAAAATCAAAGCATATAAATCAAATACCTAGATTGAAAATACCAAAAAGTGTAAAAATATCGAAAATGGTTAAAATGCTGACCAGAAACCAGCAATGTTTGCAAGTTCGTGAAAGTAAGAAAAATCAGAATTGGTGTAAAAGTTATCGAATTTAGTAAAGTTAGAATAGAAAAAAAAATATAGAAATAGCAGTCTAAAATTCAGAATAGTCCGAAAAGTCAGAAATATCTGGAATGTCAACAAAGTTAAAAGGTTAGAAAAGTAACTATGCTAATAGTTAAAAAGCGCAAAAAATCAGAAGAAGATTCAAAATTGATACAAACAAAAAAGATAAAGGAGTGAAACAAGTTAGAAAGATAGAATAAACACTAAGATCGAAAAAGTGAAAAGTCAATTTAGTCGGTAAAACCATAAAAGTCAAGGAAGGTATAGAAGTTTAAAAAAAATACAACATATAACAGTTAAGCAGAAAATTATTAGTCAAATAAGACAATAAAGTCATTAAAGCTTCAAAAAGAAAAGTCAGAAAAAGAAAATATGAAATAGAGTGGCAAGTCATAACACTTTAAATAATAAGAAAAGTAAGAAGACTATATGAGACAGCAAAATAAAGAAAGGTTAGAATAGACAAATAATATCAGAAAAGTTAAAATAGTCGGAAAAGTAGGTATGAATGTCAGTATATTAGAAAAACGTCTGAAAGGTCGAAAAGTCAACAAATAGAAATAAGATTCAGCAAAAATAAAATGTTGAAAACCTGAAATTTTAGAAAGAGAATAAAAAAAATGTAGACTTCGAGGATAGTGTAAATCAATGCCTTATATTGGTTATTAAATTAACTATTAAGTTTTGTTAGGAAAATATACTTTCTTGGAGGCCTGCATTGGGTATTATGCATACTTCAGATTTTAAAATATGTTTCATGTTTCTCATTCTTTTTTTTTATTTTTTAATGTTGCTAGAGAATATATTCATCTTGCAACGTTAGGTTAAAACTACTTAACTGACTGAACCGATTGCAACAAGAAAAAACAATTCACTGACAACTTTTTATTGCAATGTGAAGCACATACTTCACCGAGGTCAACTCCAACTTCTGCCCGTATCAATTGCCACTTTTTACGCTGACCAACATACATTTCCACTTTGCTGAGCGCATTTCCCCAAACGAATCTTATCGAGGGCGACGCCGGCCGCCACTTCTGACCGCGCAGCGTAAACTTTTGTTGCCTCAGTCGTTCAGTGCCTTATAATCATTTTAAACGATTTCAGCTGTTATTTATTATTATATGGCATTTCTTTTGCACACAAAGATGCACAACCGGCGTATGTTGATCCCGAGCGCTGGAGCCAAAGAATAGCTTGGAAATTCTCCAAAAAGTTTTTTTCTTCACGTTCCGTCTGTCTTCGAAACAAATTTAATTTCCATGTTCTAAAACACTACCCTGTAGCGCAGGCACTCTGCATTTTCGATCAATATGAATTTTCTCTGGAATGTGCCGAAATCAGTCTGGTTTTGATTTAGGAATCTTTCCCCATCGTTTAATAGTTTTTGTTCTCGTCTGTTTCGTTCGGAGGGATTTATAGGACGCGATTAGCATAAATACCTTTTTTACGTGGTGGGATCTTTACGCGTTCAATGTGCTTCACAGCCGTAAATGGTTTTTCTGATAACGACCGGCGTCGATTCCACCAAAAAAGGCGATTCTCCTGATTTGTTGAGAAACATTGGCGATTATGCAAATTGCTAGTATGGCACGCATAACTATATTAGTAGAGACGGCTAGCAGCAGACCTCCCCATGCACGGCCATCGACTGACAGATTCTAACACGCTCTCTGTCGGCCGGTGCCCCCTGCTGCTGTTGATGGACGTGGGAGGCGGCGCTCGATTTGAAATTCAGTCGGTGTAACATTATCTTGGCTGGTGCGCGGCGATTTACCGTATCAAAACTGCGGCGTTTAGACAAAGCAGGCGGCGGCAACTATTTTTCCAAAATGGTTTTCGCCGTTTTTTTGATGGAGTTTTCTCTTTGAGTGTGGATCATATGCCTGGCGGTGTAATTTCACTGTCTCGACGATGAATTTTTTTTTGGCTTTTGATTGCTATACTGCACTATCATGGACGATCAATTACGCGGTTTCAAATGGGGGATTTCACGCAAATTCATATGTGCATGTGGGTATAATACACATATCAACTGTGAAAAGCAAACTAGACGGATTCATGCATAATAAGACAAGGTTGATTATTATGCTTGACAGGACCGCTGATTTTTCTTTACAAGCTTTTGTCTGTTGTGTGTACTTTTTTTTCTGCCATTACAAACCTTTATTCGTGAAACGCCACAGAGGCTCTCGAACCTTTCGAAGGATCTGTGACGTTTCGCAAGTCGGTGTAGTTCACTCGTTACAACAACGACGGTTTGCAGCCTCATGGCTCACTGCCATTACAGATCTTCCGCGGCTGGACAAATCCCCTCTACTGGCGAACGGTTACAACGCACCGCCCACGCACCTGAACCACATCCCGTTCATGCAGATGAATCCGCATCCCGGCGGTGGCCACCCGCTGATGAGTCCCGGTGTCAATCCTCACGGAATTCCCCGGCCGGATGGATCGATCATCAAAGGGCAGAACATTCCCGGAATGGAGGCTATTGCTAGGTAAGCTTTAATAATCCACTGATCGAAAATCTGATCTAATATTTAAATTTTTTTTTCATTCGTGATCCCAGAGCTGCTTACGAAGACATAGTCAAGCATTTGGAGCGACTACGCGAGGAACGAGGCGACGATCGAACTGTCAATCTAGAGCAAAAGCCACGCGACCTGAGCTCCCAAAATGGTACGTATAACACATTCGTTCATCTCCGACGGGGAATTCCCGCTGTCAACTAATACCTTAACACGCTTCCTCCAGCACCCCCTCCCGACTCACCGAACGGAGCAAGTCCGGTGCTAAACCTGTCGAAATCCGGCGGCGATCAGACCAGCGGTGGCGCCCCCAGCGAGCGGAGTAATCAAAATTCGCCCGAACCTTCGGTGCACGAAGAGGACGAAAACATCAGCGAAGCAAACATATCGGACACCGAGGAACCGAACGAGAAAGAGGAAGGTAAGCGACGCGATCGAACAGCACGAAAGGGTCAATGATCATCGCTCACACGTCCGAGCTTGAACCTGTGCCGAACAGTCGAATGTGTGCCATTATAATGTCTGTTACTAACTTGTTTGGTATTTGTTTTGTTTATCATTTTTCGCTCGATCTTCAATCAATGCAGACATCAGTGATTGCGAAAGGGACATTTCATCGCCGGTACCGGCGACGGTTCCGGTTTCCCAGGAGATGGAAAGCCGCCAGCAGGCGCTCAACTATTCCAGTCTGGCCGCTACGGCTGCTGCCGTAGCCGTCGGTAACGTCCCGACGGCCCAGGATCCAACGCACTCGTCCACAGAAACGTTACTGCGGAACATCCAAGGTCTGCTGAAGGTGGCGGCCGATAATGCCCGGCAACAGGAACGGCAGACCAGCTACGAGAAAGGTAAGGTTTACTTTGAAACTTGTTTAAGGGGTAATTGAACAAGAAAATGAAACTTTTTAGCGTCCAAAGTGCTACAAAATCTGTAAAGCTTAAGTCTCAAACTAAACTTTCAATATTTCAGATATTTTACTTAGAAATTTTGATGGTTGACTTTGAAGCTCGTAACTTCGATTTTTTTCTATAGGTTCATTTAAATTTCGAACCACAAAGTTATCTTTTTTCATTTTTGGTTAATTATTTTGGGTATTATTCTGATATATTGAAATTATAAAGATTGCGCATTTGCATGCGCAATCTTTATAATTTATCTAACTTTTTTTCGTATTTCTTAAATTTTACGATGTTTAATATAAATGGCATTCATGAGGATTCCAAAGTTAATAATCTATTTAAATTCGACATTTTATGAAAATGTGTTCAAAATCCATTTTCTTTCGTTACGTATTTCTCACACATTTTTGTCATAATGTCAACCCAGTTTCGGTACATATAATAATTTTTGTATAAAGTTGGATATACATATTTCGGGTATCTTTTTCCAGGCATTTGTCCCTTAAGTTTTTTGGTCACTTTGATCAGTCATCCGGTCACATATGTTCCCATTTTCAAGTCACTCAATCGCTACCAGCTCCGATATTTTTTTGAACCCATTGGGGATAAACTGAATTTTCTAAAAATTCTAAAAGCTTGTGATTCTCATATTGCCAAATCCAAAATGAGTAAAAAACTATATTTTTTACCCTTTCGTTTCGACTTTACTTTGCTAAGTTTGAGTTTCCTCATTTTTGACCTACTATCGTTACAGTTTCGAAATCATCTATATCTATACTGTTTCGACATATTTGTACACATTTTTGACATGTTTTTTGGGAATATTTTTCACATATTTACAACACATTTTTAATAGTTTTTATATAGTTTTTGGGCTTTTCTATATATGACGTTAAACATATTTTTTAATAATTATTGGCGGTTTTCCCCGCAGTTTTGAAACATGTATGACAGATTTTCAACTCATAACATTTTTGACACGTTTTGATGCAGCTTGTTACAGCTCTTAAAGATTCGTGACATATTTTCTACATATATTTAACAGAAAACATTATTTTTGAATTTCTGACGATTCTTCGACAGATATTTAACAGCATAGATACATATATAGCATATTTTTAATTCATATTCGACAGAACTTTGTTTTTTCTCAACATTTTGACAAGTTTTTCATTTATTTTTGATATATTATAGACAAGTTTTAAACACATTTAAAATAATTTTTGAAACGTTTTGTTGCATTTTGACGCATATTCTTCATATTTTGAACACAGTTGTGACACTTGTACGTCTGTTTTTTGACTCATATTTGGCACAGAGTTGACGCAATTTCGATACATTTTCCGTATAATTCTTACACAATTTCTAAACGTTTCTAACACTTTTATAACTTCCTAATTAACTAACTTTCGTTTTAAACATATTTCTAGTTATGCTCGACACGTTTTAAACACATTTCTAAAACATTTACAACATTTCAACACAGTTCTGATACATTTTTGAAACGATATTCGACCTATTTTGATTAGTTTCCAACACATTTTTAATTATTGTAACTTTTAATGGCTTAGAAGAACATTCGGCGCGGGTAATTGCAAGTAAATTCAACAGTTATTTCGTTGATAGTGTTCAATCGATCAATCAGAGTATTGATTTGGCCAACGAACCTCTCGTAATAATACAGCTGGTCCATAATAACTGTAATTTTTCTGGTTTTCATTCTATTACTTTTGCACAGTTGAAAGATATATGTTTTTCTTTGGAGAAATCGGTTGGTATCGACAATGTCAACGCAAAAGTAATACAAGATTGCTTTCATGTCGATCTGCTGGACCTTATCAATGAATCACTGCAAACAGGGCACGTGCCTCAGGTTTGGAAGGAATATCTTGTAATTCCTATCCCCATGATTAAGCCGAAGAGCTCCGCCCCATTAATATGTTGCACATATTAGAGAAAATTTTAGAACTAGTTGTGAAAGGCCAGCTGATGGATTATTTAAATAGTAATGATTTGCTAAGCCCAGAGCAATCAGGTTATCGAGAGGGTTACTCTTGTGAGTCTGCTTTGAATCTGGTGTTAGCAAAATGGAAAGAAAAAATCGAGGCTAAAGAGACTATTTTTGCGGTGTTTTTTGATCTAAAACGCACTTTTGAAACAATTTCTAGGCCCTTATTGTTACAAAGCGCTTTGGTATCGTAGGGACAGCATACAAATGATTTGAGAGCTATTTGTGTGCTAGAACTCAGAAGACTCGTTTTATTGATTCTGAATCGGATTCCATTGCTAATACACTTGGTGTACCGCAAGGAAGTGTTTTAGAGCCCATTTTGTTCATTATTTATATTAATGACTTGAAGCGAGTTTTCCGGTGTTGCGATATCAATTTATTTGCTGGTGATACTGTTCTGTTCATTGCGGCTAAGGATCCTAATGACGTTGTGGCACTTTTAAATCAAGATTTACATTATCTGGCGAATTGGTTGAAATTTAGACAGCTTAAATTAAATATTAAAATAAAGAAATAAAGTATCTTGGAGTGATTATTTATGACAAATTAACTTTTAAGTCTCACATTGACAATGTCATGAAGAAAATGGCAAAAAATACGGTATTCTGTGCCGTTTGAAAAATGAATAAGTAAAATTAGTCTTTATGAGTCAATCATTTCACCACATATAGATTTCGCTCATCCATTTTATTCCTGGCAAACAATACGCAAATATTGAGATTGAACGTTTACTTACTTTACTTTACTTTTTTTGCTAACGGACAATTCTCCGGTCTAGGGCCGAACGAATTAGAGATGTCCAGCTTCTTCTGTCTTGGGCAGCCGTTCTCCAGTCTCCCCGCACACCAGCAGATCGTGCATCTTCTTCCACCGCGCACATCCACCGCGTGCGAGGCTTACCACGGAGTCGACGGCCTCTTCCTGGTTCTCTACTGAAGATAGTTTTGGCGGCTCTCTCGTCAGGCATCCTGGCTACGTGTCCAGCCCACTGAAGCCTGCCCCGCTGTATTACCTTCACTATATCAGCATGTTTGTATACCTGGTACAACTCGTGATTCATGCGTCTCCGCCACCCTCCACCATCCAATTTACCGCCAGGTATCGATCGCAGAACTTTACGCGCAAAAACTCCGAGCACTCGTCGATCAGCTGCCTTCAGCGTCCCTGCTTCATGTCCGTAAAGGGCCACCGAGAGTATCAGCGTCCTATACAGCGCTAGTTTTGTGCACATCCTCGAGTTTTATGCTGGACGCATTACGATGGCTTTCTGTGAAGCAAAGAGTATGTTTTCTAACAATTGTGTTTGTATATAAAATTTTTAATAACATGCTGCCTCGATTTTTGTGTAATCGAATTGATAGGGAAAGTGATTTTCATAGGTACAACACTAGAAACGCGGATGATGCTAGAACACCAAATTTTCTTTTTGAAAGATCACAGAACTCTCTGTTGTACAAAGGAATAATTTTTTTCAATTCGATGCCTAGATGGGTAAAACGTGCAGCAACAATGGGAGAGTTTGAAAGGCTTAGTATTTCACACAAAAAGTCTG
Organism: Wyeomyia smithii; assembly: GCF_029784165.1. Taxonomy (NCBI): domain Eukaryota; kingdom Metazoa; phylum Arthropoda; class Insecta; order Diptera; family Culicidae; genus Wyeomyia; species Wyeomyia smithii. The sequence continues at coordinate 24,996,636 of NC_073696.1, read as the reverse complement.
TTTTGTAGACAGATTATATTGGATTTTTTTTTTAATTTATTGGGTAACCTAAGTTATTATGTTCACTGATGATGATGGATTTTTCTTTGAATTAGTTGTATTATATTTAATAGTAGAGTTTAAAAAAGAGTCGACTACACATGTTTGAGCCACGCGCGCGTAGAGTGACATAGACAATCTGGATATTGAGTACATCAGGATTAAACCCCTGAAATTGAAACAAAAAGCATATCGGGTTGGAAAGTTGCTTTTTGGTATGAAATAGCATCTAAGCTGTTATTCTGATTTTTGATATTTATCTGTTTTTGCGATTTTGAACTAGGGTTGGGAGAAAAAACTGAAAAGGCTTGGGTTTGCCTGTGAACTGTAAAGCTCATTATCGAGAACTATAGTATCACAGAGCCTCTCTCGTAGTTTTGGATCGTTATCCAGAATCAATTCTGATTAGTTAACACTCCTAAATGTTAGGTTCAATTCCTAACCAAGTCCAGATAATTTTCGGGTTGGAAACGTTCTGGCTGAGCCTTGGATCCATGATGGTATTGGAAAATCTTTTTTTTTATGCTCATTGTTAAATTATAGGAATTCTTTTGAAGGGTTACTATGTCTGTATTAATAACCAGTCCGTTATTTGTTTGCCAACTGGTTACATTGTATGACTCTATATGATATCTTACTTAGATGAATCGACCAGCTCAAACCGATGTAGGGGTATGAGGTGGGACCATCATCATCATCATCATTTCATCATCATCGTTTAATATTTTTTCACCTATTTGGCAGTTTTTTTTCATTGGCACAATTTTGAGTCATTTCCTTTCATTTCTAATTTATTTCTGACACATATTTTGGCACATTGTTGTTACACATTTTCGACTCATTTCCATTAAAATTTCTAACACATTCCTGTACAAAATACACCTTCATTCAATTTTTCAAAATTGGTGATTTATTTGGGTTTTTTATCATTTCATTTTGATTTTTAAAATGTTAAATTTGCCCATTTTCGATCTATTTTCCACACAGTTTTGGCATGTATTTTTGATACATTTTTATCGGTTATCCACACATTTTTATCTCTTAATAATACATTTTTAACACATTTTTTGCCACTTTTCTACACACTTTTGACATATCTCTATGGGCCATCCACATTCCGGGTAGACAGATTTTTAACGATTTTGACCCCTTCGTGGACAACTGCCATATAAAATCTAAAAATTTTGTGTGGACTGTGGACATTAACTAAACAGCTCCCCTGAAGCTGTCCACGTGGAATGTGGATGGCCCCTTGCGTATTTTTATCATGTATTAAAAACATTTTCTATTGATACTTGACACATGATATTCACAGAAAATATTTTAACACGCTTCTTGACAATTGTTTGGTGCATTTGGAAAACCTTTTTAACAGTTTTAAAGCAAATTGGTAATATTGTGCGTTGCCGTATTTTTATACATTTTTTTTCCTCTGTGTGAACTCATCACTGTGACTAGAGACGTTTGATCTATTGTGATATTGTCCAAATGTTTCTGTACTCCGCATTTCATATTATTGGCAGTATCACTATTTAAGTAAATGATACGATTTTTATTTATATCTGTGCTTGTGTGTGAGAGTTTACCCTTCCATGTCGAGCTTACTGCTCTACTATATCGCGCCTTTTTCTATCCTACCAATATCGCCAAATTACAATTCCCTGGAGTGAGACTACACCTAACGTTCCTCTCTGTCCAGATTAATTCTAAGAGGAACTTATTATGTCAAGAGGAAGAAGTCTTATCGAAACCTCGTTCCCCGTGCCAATATCGCCAATTACAATTCCCTGTAGAGGATAAATATTCCTGAGATCAGTTTCATTATAAGAAGGACTTATTTTGTCAAAAGGAAGAAGTCTTATCGAAACCTCGTTCCTCCTACCAACACCGCGTCACTATCACAATTCACTGAAGAGGCACTTAATGCTTCACCTCTGGTCAGTTTTATTATAAGTAGGACTTATATTTTATCCAGAGGAAGGAGTCTTATCGAAACCTCGTTCCTTTAGTCAATACCGCGCCATAGTTACAATTCCCTGAAGAGAACTATTATCCCTTTCCGACGGGGCTCATATACACTACCCATCATAAGTTTGGAATCGCTTTACTAAGTATTGCATTGCAGTATAGTGTAATTACGTAGGTGACTTAAACAAAACCTTCTCTCTCGCTTCATTGTTTTATTACTCACAACGCTAGTGTCTACATCGCAACTGCTACGAAAAATAAAAAACCGAAGCAAGCAAGTGTTTTTATAAAAGAATTGCTTCGATTTAGGTTTTGCTATCCGTCATTTTTTACCTACACAATTGTGTGGGCTCGGTCGGAAGGTGTTATACGTTACTCAGACCAGTTTTATTATAAGAGGGACTTTTTTGTTAGGATGAAAGTCAGCAGGGGAGTAGAATTCAGCTTGAAGGAAGGGTATGTAGTGGAGAGCCTGAGAATAAACCAATGTTAAAGTCCTCTGATAACCAAATGGCCTGATTCTACTAAGATTCGAATCCACGACCACTCGCCTATCAAAGCGGACTTTGTAGCCTACGAAGCTCCCCCTCATTTTTACACATTCTCAACTCATTTACCTTGTTTTTGAACATTTTTGCTTGATTCAGACATATTTTAGACATAATTGTGACGCATTTTTAACGCATTTTTTTATATTGGTGATAAATACGAAGCAAACCGCTTCATATATTTTTCAATTGTTGGTATTATTCCCCATGTGCGAAAAAACGTGTTTCGCATTACCTCGCTTCCATGGCACAGCATCCATAGCATCGGCCTTACCCTCGTGAATCCTAATCTCCTAACAGCCCGTTCGGATTTGAGCCGAAGGATGTCGCACTGTAAAGACAGCTTAGAACCAGCAGACATAAGGAGATAAAAATTAACTGCGCGTTTGGCATTGCATGTGTGCGTTGTCGTCAGTGGCTGTCGGGCTGTGAACCGAACGTATGGGGAGCTGGGAGAGCTGTGCAATACAATGAGGGCCAAATTAGTTTAAAACTTGCTGTCAACGAAAGACACTACTTTTGAGAAGTTTGCACAGAACGGAAACACAATATGGGCTGTTTAACAGAAACTGGAAGTCGCCATTTCGGATTACAAAATGTCACCCAAGGTTCCACTTTTATAAGTATTGAAATTTTTGGCAAGAACTACTTTAAGGTATTTTCCTGAAACCGGATGTCGCCATTCTAGGTATAATCTCTGACCTCTGGGCATCATTCTGTTTCTGAAAATACCAATATTGGATGGTATTTGACCACCCACAGAATTAAAGATGGAGGCTGGAATTGATTGCCGGTCTCTGAGAATCATCACGACTCCGTAGATAACACAGTGCAACATTTTTTTTGCCTTGGCTTCTATGTATGATTTTTTGATATATTTTGACGCAAAACCAAATTTCCCCGGGTTTGAACACATTTCACCTTAGGGGGCAACAATTGCGCCATTTTGAGTTTTTTTTAAAATCGGAAATTTTCGCTGTTTTTTCGAAGCAATTTTTTTTGTTTTGAAGCCAAATATGATAATTCTTAGAGTTAGTCCACATATCATTTTTTTACTTATCTTTAAAAAAAGCAGATCTTAATCGGACAAATACTGAGCTCAAAACGGTGATTCTTCGAAAACGGTTTTGGCATGGTTTAACCCTTAAATGCGCAATGTTGTTTTAAAACAACACTACTAAAAACGTTTTAAAATATGCGTATTTTAGTATTTTTCAGAAATACAATTCATTAGAACAGCTCTCTAGACTCTAACGAAGAAAACTTAACAGCTGGAAGTACTGTATTTGAATGTTTTGTTTTTATTTTTGCTGTCAAAATCTCGGAAACGAAAAAAAACATGGCGAGATTCCCGACTGGTGGTGACTGTCTTTGAAAATAAATTTTAAAATAAGGTTAGTGGTTGGTGAAAATGTCTGAATTATCAGTAGTTATACTAACAAAAGGTCAAGTTTAAAGTTACTGTTAACAAAAGTAATAGTTTAGACTTTATTCTGCGATAAAGTCTCAGTGTTGTTTAAAAACAACATGGGAATATTTGCACATTAAAAAGTAAATCCTCCAATTTTTTTATGCATATTGGTTAGTTTTAAGGCAGTAAACCTGTTAAACATAATTTTTATGTCATTAGATGATTTTTTAACGTCGCGCGTCTTTAAGGGTTAAGTATACTTCACAAAGCGAAATAATATTGAGTATATATGAGCATTAATGATAATGCGCTAATATCTATAAGTGGTAGTAATCTGTCTTATGTTGAGTGAAAAAGTCTCAAAAATCGATTGGTAGATGTCTGATTCACGTAAAATGTCAGTAACATGTCAATTTTGCCCCAATCCCCTACTAAAATAGGTTTATCTCGACGCTACATTGACTTATTCGAAATCTGTTTTATGTAATATCAAATATGCAAGTGATACTCAAAGATACAATAACAAATTGTCTTTACGTGATCTTCCCCCTTTTTTTAAATCAGACACCTATATACCTACCTACCACCGAAAACTTTCTTGAAAAAACTTCCAACGAACATTTTCATGTAAAAAAACCTACATGTCACCCCCCACTTTTATTTGTATTTAGAACGATTTAAAATTCTAGTGATTAGGTACACCTCAGAAAAGGAGGAAACTATATCAATAAGATCAATCGTTACAAAATATAATTTTTATATAATAGATTTATAATTAATAATTAGCTTTTTCAATTTTTGTAAAATGATGCTTCAATTTTACATCGTAATATGATTATCTTTCCAGGGTTAATAATATATTTTTACAAATTTTACATTTTTGAAACGTTTTTAACTGTTTTCAATTTTTTTATATTTTCCGCACAGTTTTGACTCATTCCCACTGATTTTAAACTTATTTTTGACACACATTCTGGAATATTGTTACACATTCATTTTTGTGTCATTTTTGTCAAAATGCTGACACATCTTCAACAAATTTGTGATAAAATTTGGATACATTTTTAAAAAACATTGATTAATTTAATTTATATCAAGCATTCATTTTGACTTTAATATTGTGTAATTTGACATTTTCGACAGCAAGCATCGAATATTCTGAACAAAATCCAACATGTCGGCCAAGTTTTATATGACGACCACCAATTTTGATGTTTACAAAAGAGAGCCCTATGCTTAAGCAGGCATGAGACGAAGCAAATATTTGCTATTTTTGGTACGAATTTTATATGCACAAAATAAAATCCGTACCCAAAATAGCAAATATTGCATCGTCTAATACCTGCTTTCGCTTTTCCAATGACATGTTGGTTTGAGTAATTTTATAAAAAAAAATCAAGAGGTATAGCAATTTTGGTGAGCTAAATTATGGTAGAAAACGAGGGGTTCACAGAAAAGTGTTAATTTCCAGCTAAAGAGGGGTTTATCGATTTGATCACATAACATGAACCGTCTGGTCTCGTTGGGAGTTGCTCATCTAAATTTTTTCACCAGTCAATTTATTCGCAAGCTATTGGAAATATTGTATATTATTATTGTTTAGAATCTTAATTTTCTGCTTTTTCAAACACAGACATCACTTTGACATAATTAGGAAAATTGTTCAAAGTATTAGGACAATGAAAAGTATTCTTTATTGCATCTCGCTCAAGAGACCAAATGCATGTAAAGCAAAAAAAGGAAATAATTCAGCAGAAGGGTATTGAACTTTTTTTGTATATTTTTGTTATTAGTTCAGTCGAAATCCGCATGATATCTCATGATCCGTTATTCAGCTTGTTAACAACTGGGTCTTATGATTCGATTCATATTGTTTTTTTTTAATTTTTATAAACATGTGTAAACGTTTTTGCTACGTTTCTAATTGGCTTTCAATACTCGGCAAACAATTTAGTTATTAGTTCATTTTTCAGAGTATTCTGAAATCCTACTAGAATCGCTTAATCGGCCTGTAACTACGCTTTGCACAAAAAATGTATGATTTTATTCTAAAGAAAATAATTCAAAACTTCTACAACTATCTGCCTACTCTACGGCGTGAAAGTATTTAGTTGTTGTCTTAAACAACTAAATTGTCTTTTTCAGAATTGAACTGCTTCATTTTTATCCATTGCTTTTTATTATACTACCATCTCCATTTGCTTTTGATTATGCTAACTTTTCGTTAAGTTTTACATTCGTACTATACCATCAATCGTGTATAGTTTCTATGTGTTCATGAGTTATTTTTTTATTTTAATTCATATCTACCACTTTCAGTATACATTTACCTGATAGGAAGCTCAAACCACTGACCGCTTGGTTCAAAACCAAGTGCAGGCCTTCTGGATTCGTCGAATAGCCTAAGCGTTGCAACATTTCGGTACTCACCCAAGAACGAACTGCTCCCGGGAGTCATAAATAAGTTAATCACTCAACCCATGACTGTAGCCGATTCGATAGCGTAAAACGCGCAACAATCATCGGTACCTATATAGTGATAATCAACCATTTTCCAACCGAAAATACATCTTTCGATTGTATTCGGGTGTAATTTGAATGCCCGAACAAATCCGCCGAAAAAAAGGCAGCAAACGGGAAATCACTCGATCAATCGATCGATCGATCGTTCGTCCCGGCCAATCATGCGTTCGTTCTCTAATCAACCCGAGGCTAATTGACGAAAAGAACCAAACAAAAAAAAAAAAAAAACGTTAAACCATATCACATATGATGCGATTTCAATCCGTTCCTGTCCAGACACTGGGCAGACACCCGGTCCCGGTAATGGTGGCAAATGGCCATCTAGAAGTAATACCAGATTTTCCCCGAGCTATTCAATTCGGGCAGGCGGGATTCGAGGAATGCAGCAAAAACATCCCTCTTAATTCGATCCCTCTTTCTCTCGAGACGGCGGTGGTGATCTATAGTTTTGTCTTTCATGTTGCCTTTATTCTTACAATAATTTCAATCATTTTCCACCAGCCCGCGCAGCCGCAGCCGTTTGTTTGATGGACAAAATTTTCGTTCAATATTGCTTGAAGCGTGTAAAATTGAGTGGCTATATTTTTATTTCGATTTTTTTCTGTTCTTTTACTCTTCCCCTCACTACTTAGGGCTTGGGAGGGATGCATGCGCGGGGTGTTGATCCATTTGTATTTAATAAAGCAAAAACAAAAAAAAAACAAGAGAAATTGAGAATACACCGCAGCAGCAATCCATCAAGAAGCATCAAACGAGCAGAGATCGAAACAGGCCTGAATGCTGATCGGTCTGGATGGAGAAGATTCGATTTGTTGGCATTGCACACACATGTGCATGTACACAACACATTTCTGCGAGTGTGCACTGCCTGTGATCGCATAATTGTAACATTCGACATTTTATGGATTTCGTGCTTTTTATTGGGAAATGCTTAGAATAGTATGTACTTTTTACATCTGGAAAAATATGCTTATGTTTGTGTGAAAAAAGTCGTAAAAAATACCAAGTTGTTTTGTCACATAGCGTAAATAACCGCATAATTGTCACACTACTTAACTTTTTCAACTTTTTTGTCAAAAAAGTTTCCATCCAAATCCACATCTGCATCCTTTGGAACTCGGAAGTTATTCTGGTCCGGTAACCAACCACCGGTGATCCGTTTCTGATGTTCAGCTCATGCTTGTTGAATACATGAAAAACTTCCTTTTCCATGTGATATATTCCAAAAGTAGCTTGAAAGTGACGGCATAAATGTATCATTGCAAAAATGTCAACCAATTTGACTTCAAAAGTAATATTCAATGTATACATAGTGTAAATAGTGCTTTCTTCATGATACTAAGTTTAGTTAAAGTGTCTATTTGCGAGAATATATTAGTAACAATGCATTTAAGGTCAAAATATAAAAGTGCGAATTGCTCGAACAACCAATTTTGCAAATGTTACAAATATGCGATTATGGGCAGTGCAGTTCGCTATCAGAACGGCAGGATCGTAACCGCCAAGTCGCCAAAGCAGCGATCCGGACCCGAGAGCGGGAGAGCATCAGCGAAAGAGACAGCAAAAAATGAATTAATATAAACGTAGATAAACGTTTTCACTTTATAGGTCCATAATTAAAGATAATTTTTATCGATTTTTGTGCAGTTTTTGTTTCGTTTCGTCTTCGCTCTCGCTTTCCGGTGCATTTTTTTTTCTCCCGATCGACTGCAAGTGGTGACCTGACTGACTGGCTGGCTGGCTGGCTAGAAGGGGCTATCAGGCTGCTTGGCTGGTTGACTGACTGACTGACTAAGCGACTGAAGTTGCCTGAGTGACTGATCGGGTTCGTCGCTTGGGCTCTGTGTTTTAGGTCTGCGCTTATCATTTCTCGATTTCAATTCCCTTTACCCCGCTTCTGCGCTCTCCACAAATTTGTGGCGGGAATGTGTCCCGGGCTCAGCGAGGACAGCCGGATCGACAATGATGTGCTACGGCTCAACATTACTTAGAGATGACCCCGCAGGGGAGACCCCAAATACGGAGAAGGAATGCATAATGATGATAGGTCCGGGTGGTGGTGGGGCTTCTATTTCGTAAAAGCAATGTTTAGTTCGATTAACCTATCATTTAATATTTTTCGATTATATTTTTGCTGCGATTTCGACATGTGGTTGTTGTTTTTTTTTGCCTGCTCTGCTGCTTTCGATCTGACCGCGGCTGTGATCTAGTCAGGATCGCACGGAAGGTGGCTATGCGGAGCGGAGAGGCTTTTATTATGATCCGATGCGCGATCGATCGATCGATCAATTTATGGAATCGATTCGATACTTTGTTCATTTAAACTTTCTGCTCTTCGTCAAAAACCGAATTCTCGCTAAATGGCAGCCCATAATTGGATCGTTTATCGCACTAGTGACACCTTTCGTGGCAGAGTTGCGGTTCGGCTCCGATGTTCCCAGGGTCTATCGGTTACAGTTTCTTCGGCAGAATTCGTGACGGATTGACTGCTGAGTTGGTTCATGAAGCGTTGGTTAACGAGAAGCGAATAATTTATTGTCAACCTCGGTCATCAGCGGCTATTACAAAAATAGCTGATAGTATTACTGTATAAGAAATGTAAAATAATTCTGTCTCAAGCACAGTTTATGCCAGATCTGGAATTGATGATGCTTTCTTTATAGATCAGGTTTGCGCCATTTTCACATGTTTCATAATGTTTAAACGGTATAGAATACACAATGAAGATAATTGCTCAGTCAAAATGCTAATTAGGCTCGAGATTTTACAAAACTTTATGTATTGTATTTTTCAGTATTTGTCTGTGAAGAAAAAGGTTCAGTTCATGATTGCGATGCAACTGAATAATAATAATAATAATATATCTATCAAACCAACTGTGTTGCGCATAAAATTTGTCAAGGATTGTTTCAAAATTGTGTAGTAAAAAAATTATTTGAAACATCAGCAAATAACTCAACCGCTTCAGTTAAAATCAATACCGTTTACCAGTGAGGGTCATATACACAGCATAACCTTCGTAGCGTGTATATTCGGCCAAGCCGACGACTTAGGGGCATCGAAGCAGTTCTCATTACTGTCTTTTCTTTGGGTGGCTGATGTTGCTGTAATGAATCCATTTTTCATCCCCCGTCACGATGCGAAGAACAAAACCCTTCCTTTTTTAACACTGAAGCAGTCACTCAACGTCCCTTGGGTTTAAAACGTAAGGAGACTCAACTTCTTTGTTTTCGAATTACTCCCAAAGCATGCATTCGCTTGGGACTGGCTTGGTGGGTAACTTTTGATACCAAAGCAAGCTGTTCCTGCGTGCGGCATGGGTTCTTATCGAGCAATTCCTTCAATTCAGCGTCTTCTATGTTTTTTGGAGTTCCATCAAAATCGAAATTACCATCTTCAAAACGACGGCTCGACCATAACGGCTCGTTGTTTCAGTTAGAGTAGCTTCCCGTAAACTTTTTTCAACTTTCGATGCACTTCAGTCGCTGGTTTTTTTCTTTCGAGTAGAATGAAAAGAGTAACACTCCCCGCAAATGACGATTATTTGGTACATAATCAGACATTTTCACACAACTAAGAGTAGATGACGCTACAATAAAATCATCAATGTGTCAAAGAGGTTTGTATACCATATGTCTCAGCTTGGTTCATTGCTATCTAAACATATAAAAATGCAGCTCTGTCTGTCTTTTCCATATAGGCTTGGAAACTAATGAACCGATCGGTGTGAAATTATGTACATGGGGGTTTTAGGGGCCGGGAAAGGTGACTAAGACAGTTCGAAACTCCTCCCTCTTCTGGATGGGAGGGGTTCCATCCAAATGAAACACAAATTCATGCACATCTCGAAAACTAACCAAGCAAATGGAACCAAATTTGGCAGGTGGATGTTTTTTTAGAGCGAGAAAATTTTTTGACTCTAGACGCCATTGTTAAATTTAAGATGAAAACTTCCGGTTTCTATCCGGAAAATGTCTCCAAATATCATTTTGAAATCCAAGATGGCGACTTCCGGTTTCTGAAAAACAACGGGATATGACCAAATACCATATAATACCAAATATGGGTATTTCCGGAATTGTTATGATGCACTGAAGTCACAAATCGACCTCAGACAACATTTTGAGTTGTAAGATGGTGACTTCCGGTGACTGGAAAACTGCCGAAAATGACCAAATATCACCCAATATGGGAGTATATTTTACCAGAATGACGCTCAGAGGCCAGAAATTGTCTCCAAATGCCATTTTGAAATCCAAGATGGCGACTTCCGGTTTCTGGAAAACAGTCAAAATGGCCGATTTCCATCCAATATGAGATGCTCCGATACCAGAATGATACACAGGAGCTAGAATGACCACAGACACCATTCTAAATTCTAAGATGGGGACTTCAGGTTTCTGGAAAACAGCCGAATATAACCAAATAATACCTATTATGGGTGTTTCTTAAACCAGAATGACGCTCAGGGGCCAGAAATTGTCTCCAAATGCCATTTTAAAATCCAGGATGGCGACTTCCGGTTTCTGAAAATCAGCCTAAAGTGACCAAATACCACCTTATATAAGTGTTTCTTTGACCAGATGCAAGGAGCTAAAAATTGACCTCAGACACCATTTTGAATTGTAAGATGGCAACTTCTGGGAAACAGCCGAATACTACTGCATATGAATATTTCCGTAATCGAAATAATGTATAGAAGCCAAGCATTGACCCTGGACACCTTCTTGAATTAGAAGATGACCACTTTCAGTTGCTGGAAAACAACAAAAATAACTGAATACCACCCAATTCGAGTATTTCCGGAATAGAGGTGATATACTAAAGGCAAAAGTCGAGGATGTTGTCATTCCGATAAAACCAATAACTTCAAACGATATAAACAAATCGCAAGAAATCTATGAATTTGGAATATTTAAAGTTATTAAATTGAACACAAAAATAGGCGGGACGATGTTTACCGGGTCAGCTAGTTGAAATATAAACAACGAGAACTTAGTTGCGCACCTAATAGAATATACAGTCAGGTATTTTTTACGCGGGGGATACGTACCTCGTAAAAAAACCGCGTAAAAACCGCGTTAATTTGAAAATCCGCGTAAAAAAACCGCGCTAATTAAAAAAATCCGCGTTAATCAAAAATCCGCGTAAAAAAACACGTTTTTTTTTAAATCCGCGTAAAGTAGTCCAGCAAGAAGGGCTTTAGAAAAAACCCGAGACGCTCTAGAACCAGTATTTGAAATTGTCCTCTTTGATGGTCATTCCGGATCTTTCGGCGGGCGGAGAATATTTTTTAGACTAAGTCTTTTACTATATGAACACTTGAACGTTTTTGGTTCCAAACCCACGTTAATTCGAAATTCGCTAAAAATTTTTTGAATCAGCGCGGTATCGCGTAAAAAAAACCGCGTTAATTCAAAAATCCGCATAAAAAAAACCGCGTTAATTTAAAATTCCGCGTAAAAAAAACCTCGTAAAAAATCCGCGTATAAAAAAACCGCGTAAAAAAACCCTGACTGTATAGTTAAAAATGCCAAAAAAGATCGGTTTAACATTATTGTCGAGAAAAAGCTTTATCAACTTTTCCGTGCTAATATTTCGTCGTATAGCTTTGGTTTCCGATGTCTTCCTTCCCGTTCCGGCATAGAATGGACCAGCTTTTTTCAAAAGAGCATAGTATCAATCGACTTCTCTACGATCTGCCACAGTTTCTCGATGGGATTTGGTGACTAGGCGGGCTTTTACTTTTGACGTGAGCCTACGTTTTTTCGTAAGGGTCCACTTTTAAATTTCTCGCGTTTCTTGTGACACATTTGTTTATGGTTCATGCATAATTGAATTCCTGTATTTTATCATCAATCATCCAACTGTTCTCGTGGAAGAGATGGTCTCATTATTATGCATGCAAGCAGCACAGACATGCGGCTCGGACTTCTGAAACAGAAGTATCAGCAGCAGTTCTCAAATATCTTCCGAGAGATGATGCATATGAAACACATACAACTATACAGTTTTTGCAAGCTCTTACATTCTCGCTTCTACATTTACGAAGCTGGTCGTTTTTATTCTCTAAAGCAATGAAAACGACCAGCTTTGTAAACGTAGGAGCGAGAATGATGAAACTTGCAAAACTCGTGTAGTTGCATGTGCTTCATATGCATCATCTATACTTTTGCAAGTTTCCTCATTCTTGTTACAATGAGACCAAACAATATTAAAGCGGTGATGAAACTGAAACCAATGACTTTGGCAAGTAACAATTAAGGACGTGATAATTTTAGTTTTCCACCCTCTTGCTCACTGTGTTGTGTGTTAATTAATGATAGCTCGTAATCTTCTACTTTTCCTCCTGCTTGGGTGTCTTGCATGATTTTTTCAATTTTTTGATGCAAAAATAAGTTTCCCAATGGCGCCATTTTGAATTTTTGAGAAATTAAAAATTATTATTTTTTTTTTCAACGCCATTTTGTTTTAAAACCAAGTATCAAAATTCTAAGCAAATTCACAAAGCAAAATAATGTCAAGTGTGTAGAGCATTGGAGTCCCCACCTTTTTGTAAGTCGAAGGTCTGGCTCGTTTTTAAACTCGATCCACAGTTGTGGACGACAATTCCCGCTTACTTGCGATATCTCAGACGAAAAGGTTGGAATTTCACTTGAAACTGCTGGCCACTCTTTTCATAGTTTTTGTGGTCTTTGGATTTCGATTTTTCCCCGATCCTGTCTTCCTGGCAGTCGACAAACGTTCTCCAAACACTTTTATTACGTTGGCGACAATTGATTTGATCACATTCAATAATTTCGCCAACTTAGCGTGCGAGTATATCGGACTTCAGCGATGCACGAGCAAAACTTTGTTGCGTTGCTCCTCTTGCTTCGATGCAATTTTCAGATGCAATCAAATAAAAAAAAATAAAACATAAGACAACACACATCTTTAGAATGGCCATTCTGTTTCGGAACAGAGTGGTTTATGTACATGAATCGGTGTAATACTTTCATATAACACGTAACATGTAGCATATTACATGTGATAAGTGATATGTCACTTGTTCTGTACATCTCACACGTGATATGCAACATGTTATACGTAATGTAACACGAAAAATGTAAAATGTGTAATATTATGTAATATGTAACATTAGACTGGGACACGGTTATATGGGAAAAAACGCGATGGTGTTATTTTTTCCCTCCCATGCACTTTTCGTGTTCCTTATGGGTCCTATAACAACTGTGTAACTTTTCAGATCGATCGGTGGAACTATATTTTTGCGCCCGATTTTTAAAGTTTCCATACGATTTTATATGAGAAAATCCACTTTTTCACAACTTATTCTCTATAAATGTCCAGTTGTCTCCTACAAATATATGGATACATGATATTTGTAGGAAATTTTCCTGGTAAAACTAAGGCGCTACGATGCTTGTAGAAAAAAATATTTACCAATTATTCAAACTGATTGAATGTCTGACGAACGGCTCACCATCGAATTTCACTAGCAATACTGCTGCAGCACGCTCGCCGCTGGGTGTCGCTTATACTTTATTTGAAAACGCGGCTTAAAGCTCATCTATGGGAGAAAAAACCAGTTTTAACAAAATAAATTACACGATGATCAAAGCCTGCAAACAATTAGTTAACTTATCAACATGCAGTGTATAAATGTGTCAAAATCTAAGAATAATTTTGTAAAAACGTGTTACAAATATGTCGAAACAAGTGTTTAAAATTGTGTTGGAAATATATTAAAATTATATTGAAATGTGTCTAACATGAGTTGACATTTTATCATATATGTATCTGAGGTTTGCTCAAAATGTAAAGTGATCAATTTTACTCCAAATCGGAATGAAATTGATTACTCATAAGATCTGCACACACATGGCAGATGATAATTTTTAAATTAAAAATCATCAACCGAAGTTACCTTAGGAAAATGAAATAAGGATGTTTCAGGTTTAAATCAATTCATCTCTGATCAATTTCGACGGTACCCGATTTTCACTAACGGGTTTTACGTGGATTTCCTTTTCTCACTAGAACACGAATTTATATTTCACAAACTGTCCACAATTCACTTCTAACATTTGCTGTCAAACAACTACTTGAAATATAACAACGAAAAGAGTTACATTTTTGCTTGAAAAGAGCTTGACTGGTGCAGAACATTGTCTACATGTTATGAATAACACCGCCGCGAATGGAGCTGTCAAAATTCCACGTGCGCACCCAGCCTACTTGACTGGGTACGCGAACAGGGCTACGTTTGCATAAAGCATGCACTTTGCATCGACGGTTGAACTGGTGGAGAGCAAAGATAGAGTCTAGATTGTTTTACTTTGCATGAGTTAAGAGAATATTATACCCATTTGGGCAGTTAAATGCCACCGATTATCACTGAATCTACGATAGTTTCTAGAAGTAATAATGGTTAATGAATTGAACACAAATTAAGGGGGAATTCTAAACGAGAATCGGAAAAGTTTCAATGTTTAATCAATTCTTTTTGTTTTGCTTTTTCTTTTCTTTTTCAATTGCACAGCCGAGCTTAAGATGGACGTGATCCGTGAGCGCGAAGTCAAAGATTCGCTGGAACGTCAGTTGGCCGATGAAAAGCGACTTCGAGGTAAGCTTGCGTCCCTCGTAAATTTCTCATTTTGCTTTGGTTCTGAATCGAACCTTGCACCGAAGCGCAAGGGAATTTGTGTGCTGTATAAATAAATATATTTTAAATTGGATTAGTAAATTATACTTTGAAGAAAGCATCAGAAATGAAGATAACCAACCGGTGGTGGTTTATTATTGTTCGAAATGTAGCTTCGAACACAACGGAACAGGGGAAACAGACTATTTCGGAATGATTGATGAAATTCGTCAACGATTTGGCTGCATAAATCACAATGAAATTGTTAATTTTGGAAACGTGATTAAGTTTTGAGTTAGCGATAATCTTCAGAGAAATATTTTCTTTTCGATCAGGACTCTACCAAAAGCGTTTCAAGAAGGAGCGCCGGTTGCGGGTGCAGCTGAAGGAACGACTAGATGCCGAGCGGAAGCGGCGCACTCAGCTGGAAGAGATTATCAAGGCTTCGGGAGCTCCGGCGGAAGCATTACGGATTATCGCAGGTAAGTTCGGGCTCGTTGTCGCGTGGTGTCACAAATCCGTTGAAACGTGATTTCTCCCCAGAAAACATTAACAACGACCAGCAGCGCGAGAAGGAGCGAGAACGGGAACGTGAAGCCGAGCGGGAGCGCGAAAAAGAACGGGAAGCGGAACGCGAACGGGAAAAGCACCGTGACAAGGGTCGCGACGATCGGGATCGAAGCGATTCCGATCGGCTGCGGGAACGGGAGCTGGACCGGGAGCGGAGTCGAGAGCACGAACGGGACCGGGATCGCGACAGAGGATCCTCGGTCGAACGGTTCTCCAAGGAGGGCAGTCCGATTATATCGCGGGCTGGTGTGAGTCAGGGCGTTTCGCCCCCGCAGCCGCACATCCCCGAGGGGAAAGCGTGGAACTATCCGGGGTTGGACATCATGGCCACCGGAGCATTCTGGCAGAATTATTCCGGTAAGTTGAGTGTTGTTTATGAGAAAAACCTAAAATTAAAATCCACTAAAAAGTCTGGTGATAAAACCTGATATTTTCTGCGAAAACCTCCAAGTGACAGTTAAAAAACCCTACACTTGCGAAATGGCTCCACCTCGAGTCGTAGCGTGAAATTGAATCAACTTTGTTCATTCTTGCCGTGTTTATGATGTCTCACTTGGCATATCATGGCCTAGAAGCCTTCCCCGGCCGAGGAAGGCTGGGGTGTACGCAGTTTTTCATAATAGCACAAATTTTTAGCATTCCATGTTCCCACCAACCCCCTTACGGCAAGCATCAAGGCATCACCGAAGCAAAGAAGGGGGAGAAAAGTAACTTTTTATAATATCTCTGTTTGCTTTGTTGGTTCTGAATGCTTCGCGAAAGAAGGCCCTGTGGCATGCATGCAGACAGCCGCGTCGCAGCAACCGCATGCGATTTTCGGCATTCTTAAGGCGGATTTTCACCGTCGTGAAGAAAAGTACCGACCGCGACCGTACTTAGGGTGCCCGTCGGGTGCGTGAAGAGTGCCGCCGCTCGTCGAACGGCTTTTCACTCTCACGTTCTTACTGGACGGAGTTTTTTTTTGTCGCTTTACCGTGGCGGTATTGAGAAAAAAATACACACCCGCAGGGGACGAACAGGCGGAAAAAGTCTGCCACCCCCTTTGCTTTCGATCACCGTTGTAATAATAAAAGCAACAGACAACAACAGCAGTCAGTAGTCCTCTCAGTCACTTGATGATGAACGGTACAAGCATTCCCAGTCCCACATTCGAAAAAAACTGGAAGGCACAAAAATGAATAAATTGGATTATGCTTATGAAAAAACATTTAATACAAATATAGGAACAAGCCGAATAAAAACGGCTCTCCTTGCTTATCCCGCACTCGAACTGGGGTCTTTGGGTGCCGGGCTTCTTTTTTCCACAATACTTAAACCTTATCACATTGCATGGGAGTCACGAGGAAGGTGGCGAGGAAGTTATAAGAAAAGGCATCACTTTACATTTTTCCACAGGGCACACAACAGAAAAGAAATTTCGCTTTCCTCACTTTTAATATATATTCAAATTTGTGTTGCAGAAAGTGCTCATTTGTATCGACATTGCGACGTAAATGTAGCGAAAAGCCGTCCGCGTAGTAGGCCTGTTGTTTTTCATTTCTTTTTTCGCTGGTTGGCTTTGCTTGTACGATTTGGCAAACGAGCCACGAGGGAAGGGGGGCAAATTACCCAAGAGACACACGGAAGAAAAGCGGAAATAAAATGGATTGATGTAAAATTGCAAAATGATTATGAAAATGGATCTAACTTCGTTACGTTACGATTGACATCATTATTGTCATCATTTGTTTTATTCCACTGCTGCTGCTGCTTGGCGTTTCTTTTCTCTTCCACCTCGTCCTGCGAGAAGTGACAGAAAAAAAAATAAAACCGTCAGGAGGGTGGAGGAGGGTGCATATGGAACTGGAAAACGGTGCCGGTATTGAGTGCAAAGCCAGCAAATAATAGCAAGCTTCAGCGGTTTTCAATAGCGCTGATAACGCGATTTGCTGAAAAGTTTGCCACCACCGCCGGCCGTAGCAGGCGATGAAATTTGCATACACAACATGGTTTGCTCTTGTTGTTGTTGCTGACTGTTGTCGCCAAGTGGTTTCGGTTGTAACAATTGCTGGTGGAGAGGAAAATTGGGTCGTCACAGTTGTGCACGAAAGTCGATGCGATATTTACGCAGCTCGGAATGTCTTTTTGATATCGATGAAATTAGAGTGGGACGGGTGAGGGGGCGGGTGAGAGCCGCCGCCCGACCGGAACTAATAAAATTACGAAGAAAAGTTGCGGCCTGCTGTGAAATAGGGTCGTTTTTCCAGCAGATGATTGGGTTTTATTTATGATGTCGGTTTCCGGTGGACCTGTTGGTTGTGTGCAGGAGAGGATTGCTTATGATTTAGAACGAGTCCAGAAATCAGTAAAAAAATTTAAGTTTGTAAATGTTCACCAGTTTAGTAGAGTGGGTTCCTAACTTCAAAGTAAGAATTAAACTTGCGTAGCTTTTTTTCTACTTGAACGAAATTGCCCAGTTGCTCTTCAGAGTGTTGTTTATACATCCGCTAAGTTTTACAGTCGTCAGTAAAATCCCGGTCGAGATACTTAGCAGAAAATAAGTGAACCGTTCGCGAAAGAATTTTGCTCACCCACATGAAAAATCCTGGGTTATCGCATCGTGACTTGGGAAAATATGTATACATTATTCAACCATTTAAAAGGTCTTGAAAGAATCAGGCAATGATTGGTAGTGGACTTTAAACAAGGAGCTGGACAGGAACCGGTAATAACGCGCGAAAAACGAGGGTCAGCGTTCGTTTCATACGGGATCCGAAAATTTCGACGTGGGACATGGTCATTAAACCTGATGTTTAGAAAAGTTTCGCTCAGAAGGCTAAAAACGATTGTACACGGTGCCGAATTTCCCAAATCGGGATGAAAGCCAGCATAACGCGTGCTCACAAACTTTACACGAATTACAAGGTTTTTGTGCCGAAAGACATGAACCCACAGAACTGCTACTATGCACATAGGGGGCATCAATAAAATATGTCCAGCATTTATCCAAAGTACATTCAAAAACTTAACCGATGCATGTAAACTGAAGTAAGCATACATACTAAACTACCGTAAAAATTTGATTTTGTTTCGTTAACTATAGCCGACTTACCAACCAATCTAAAGTATTGCAATAATTATCGACTCACTCTCTATCGTAAAAAAAATTCAAAGCACCGTTAGAAGGATTCGTCTGTGAGAAAGACTTCGATCTTTGGGGCTATTAAGCTGGCAAGAGAAACACTGAAGAAAAGTACCCAAAGGAGGCTAGAAAAATGTACAATGAGGTTCTTATAAAGTACGAAGAATGCATCCTCACCCACGGAACATAAACAGTTTTTCGGACAAATGTTCTATAGAGCCACCAGGTGAAGTGATGTCCCTAGCAAGTCCAAGCAACTTTTTACTGATAAATTTGCAAGAAAGTTTATGACCTGGCAAGGTTTTTTTGGTAGTTGCGGACAAGGTTTCAGGTTTTTGTGACAAATAGACTATGAATTTCAGAATGTGCAAGCAGACGTGCCTGAAAAATGTCTTCTTGCGTACCTACATAGACCTCTCCAATCGTGCATGTATTGGTGCACTTTACACTATGTAAGTCGGATCGAGAATGAGGCAGGCCTTTTCCGTTCTTGATTTTTGCCCAAATTTCCTTTTTTACCTGCCAAACCCCTTGGAGCAGTAGACTCTCTCTCACACAGAGTGAGTAATTATCCACATTTAGGCGTAGAGTATTTCAGTCGCAGAGTTCCTTTTCATTTATTTGCTCTCTCAGTTTAAGAGGGAGTAGTTTTCGTTAGCTTCTCCTTTACTAGAAGAGAAGTTGGCCAAATATCAAAACATTTAGGTTCACATTGAAGCCACATCCTAACCGTTTTCGAATTTAATAGTATAGGAAGATTCACAACTCACCATGGGTGCGTATTCTGCAGAAAGTTCGATTTTATACTGTTTTTGTCGCACCCCAGAGCGATCAGAACGGTAACGCAATGCTCAGTTGGTCGCCGAGCAATTTATTTCATTTTTCTTGCGTCCGCGGATGAGCAATTTACAAGAGTTTCACTGGATTTTTGCTCTGTCAAATTAGGAGCGTTTTTTCGTCAGAGAAACTATTACTCTGCGCTCTCTCTACAGCAGATGGCGTGATGCACATTGAATGTAAGCTCGCAGTTGTTGAGAGGGAAGAAAACTTTTTCTTTTTAAGATGAAGATGAGCAAAACAAAGCCTGAAATGAGGCAAACAAATATATTTTTCTATTTGTTCAACCCCGGTATAGTAAAGCAAGAGTCAATTATGAGGCAAACAACACGAATTTAGTGTGCGTGACTGAGCTGTCAGAAAGCTCTATGAAAGCTCACACTAGACTTGTTATGTTTTGGCCTGATTTGGAAAGCTGTTATTACAGAGGCAATTGTTAAACAGAAGTTAAAAGAGAGTGGAGAGGTGACCCGGGATCTGATAGAGATGAAGAGTCACCATTGCTGGCCACGCCCTCATTTACCGTAGTTTGGGGATATTAGAATGGTTATTGATGATTATTCTACACGCAAAGTTGGACGGTGCGAAACCAGTACAAAATTGTGCGTTTTTAGCGCAATTGTTTATGTAATTCGGAACCAGTACAATGATTGCGTGTTGGGCATAACGCAATTAATGCTCTAGCGATTCTCCAATGTATTTGGCAGCTCCAAACTACTACACCTAAACAGTTTCAACTGGTATCAAGCAGCATTGCGAGTGAGCGAGAAGCAAAACCTTCCTCCTCCTTTCTGCTTGAGGACGAGTCATATGCTACGCTTTTCAAGTCTTTTGCACACACGCTTTCGAGATACTTTTTCTTCTTCATGCATTCCTCTGAATAGCAGCAAGCACGCACCGACAGTGTGAGTGAGACTAACAACTCTGGTGCGTGTCGCAATCCGAACCGAAAGAGAAGCGAAACAGCAACTTGCAAATTGTATGTGACGTGTCTAGTCTTCTCGCACGTACATGGAAATTCTACGAGCGAGAGAGAAATTTCTCTCGTCGCTTGAGAAAAAAGCGCGTGCACAGAATGACAAATAATAATTATTCACAATTTACAAGTGTTGCCA